>NW_020799117.1:18311354-18370065 GCF_003259725.1 Athene cunicularia | reverse complement strand
ATAAGAGACAGCCTCCAGCCAGCCCCAGCCAGGGTGGGGGCCACCGTGCCCAGGGCAGCATTTAAATGGGGCACTTACATTTGGGAGACAAGAGAGGATGCTAACAACTGCAGCCCAAATGCAGACGCAGGATTAATGCTGCTCTCGGCAGCAGACTCTTTTCCTGCATTA
This sequence comes from Athene cunicularia, assembly GCF_003259725.1. Classification (NCBI taxonomy): domain Eukaryota; kingdom Metazoa; phylum Chordata; class Aves; order Strigiformes; family Strigidae; genus Athene; species Athene cunicularia. Next base: position 18,369,894 of record NW_020799117.1, on the reverse strand, counting down.
AAGTCAACACATCACCCAACACTTACTTCACACCCTCCCTGGGGTGGCCAGAGAGTTCCCTTTATAAGGTTAATACCTTCTCCTCCCCCAATCCCCCTAAAGAAACAGGATATTTCCTAGCTAATTTGTATGTGTCTAATTCTCATATCAACAAAACCAAAGTCATGATACGGGGCTTTTTTTGGTTTGCTTTATTTCTCACCGCTTTCCTGCTCTTACTAACTCCATTTCGATTCCTCTGCTCCTTTCCCAGATTCCAGTATCCACAGGTTTCTGGGTTAACAACAAAATAACACAGGCTGGAACCTGTTCAGATGATTTATTTTTTTTTAGTATTTTTATTTTCTTGCTTGGAAAACCTTTTCCCCTCTCTTTCACCCTCCCTGCCAGGGAGTTCAAAGGGACATGTTCGCAAACACGAGCAGTGCTCTCCACACCCACACTTGCCACCTTGAGGGAGGGAGCGGCACGAAAACTCGCTGGTGAACATTTGTGCAAATATTCATTTGGCATCTGCTAATGTCAAGTCTGGCTGGATTGGGGCTAGGAGCTGTAGAGAAGCATAAATGAGTCGGGCAGACAGAAAAGCTGAGCTACTTCGTTATGCAAACAGGAGCCTCTTGCAGCAGCTCTCGCTGCACAGAGAAGGGACTCATGCTTCACATCATTTCTTTCATGCTTTGTCCTGCCCTTTAGTTATTATTACTTTTCTCATGCAAAAAGCCTGCTGTGCTAAGTGCTGTACAAGCCTCCAGCCCAAAAAAGCTTAGTCTCAGTAAACGACAGCCCAAAGCAGAGAGCTTTGCACCCATGCACAAGCAGCACTGGCACCTGAATGGGGGCTGCTCTCGCCCCTGCCCTTGTGTCTGTTTTACTGCTCTTATTGCCAGGTAACTCTGCGAAGTGTTGCAAGACTGAGTTGCTATGAAATACACAGCGCTACATGAGCCTTTGGTCCTGCCAGCTCCCTGGCTATAGCAGGCGATGCACGGCAGCCGCTCTCCTTCGCTCGCAGAGCAGGTAGCAATGGAGGGCTCACTGCCAACATCAGCAAAACATTCGAACAACTGCAAATAACCCCACTATCTCAACCACTGGCAGTAATGGGGCAGCCACAGCTGGGTCGCATGTTAATAAAACATCCTCAAGTAATAACAGACCCGGGCCTAGATACAGGGTGCAACCTAAAAGGTTGGAGTCGGTTCCCACTCACTTACCTGGTGGCAAACCTTCCCTGGGCATCAGTGGGACCTTGTGTGACATGGCTGACCTCCCACAGCCACAGGAGGGTTTCCACTGCAGAAACTTTACACCTTTCATGGAAATTCAACAGCACCAGCACAGTAGCTAATGGACCACACAATCTATAATTTACACGTAAATTAAATACGACCAGTATTGCTTTCTGGAAGCGATGCCCGCAGCAGCAAGCGTGTGGGTGTGGAGGGTCCCAGGAAGGGGGTCACAGCACACCCTGTTCTGGGGCTTCAGACACAGACTGTTCAGAAACAACCTGACAGCAACTGCTGGATTGGCCATATCAGCACGTCCTGATGCATTAGGAAGCTGAACTCCTCACTTGTGACCCGCTCTGGATGTGTGCTGCCCTGCCACGGGTGATGCCACGTTGGGGACAGGAGGAGAGGTCCTGTCACTGTGCTTCTAACTGTGGGAAAATTCAGCATTTCCCCTTCAAAATTTACAAACCGAATAATCCATGTTAGAGCTGGCTGGAAATTTCCACACATTTACAGATAAGCAAAAACTGCATTAAAGGAAAGCTTTCTTTTTGTTAAAAGTAGAAAAACTAGGACCTGAAATGCATTCTTCTCACGTTTCAATATTTCTAGACTTTGCTTCTAGTCTGGAAAAATGTGAAGAACTTTCCAAGAAAAAAATTCTGGTTAAAAAGCACAAAACTTAATCCTTGAGATGTACTTTTCAAGGCAAAAAAGGAAAAAATTCCCTGTGACATTTCACCCAACCCCTAGTTAATTCCTGATTTAATGTTTAGTCCTTGTTTAATGACCCCGGTCCAGAAACCAGATTCATCTCTGGCCTTGGTGCAGGCGGCTCTGAAGGTGGGTGCCAGCACCAAGCAAGGATGTCATTATGCACCCTGGGCTGGTGGTTGCTGGTTGCACAGTGGGACAAGAGGCTGCTCCAGGGTGCAGGCTGACATATCCTTGTCTTGGTCACACCACGGATCTCCGGCAGAAAGAGATGCAGGTGGCAACAAGTCTCCCAGCAACCCCCAGTATCTCTGGCTCCTTCCTCTCACGCCGTGCAAACAGGGAGGACTGTGGCAGAGTTCAGAGGCAGCACAGGCTTGCTGTAGGGGAATAAAGAGTTAATACAGAGAAACTGCCACTTGTTTTCCAGCTTTGCAAAAGAGGGATGCTGAAGAGTTGATACCACTAATAATATTCTGATTTGGGTCTTGGAAAAGCTCATCTTGGCCGGCTCCTGCATCACATTTCTGATCCCCATCACATCTACAGCACAAGGATCCACAGCATCAGCCATGTCAGGAGGCTCCTGCCCCAGAGCAGAAAGACACAGCCCAGATGGAGAAGCCCTGGTAGAAAACCCAAGCTCCTCCAGGTCAGCACGGTGTAGGTGCCAAGCCGAGAGCTGAACCTGGCTGCCTAGTGATGCAAACCACTAACGAGCCCACAGAGCAGCATAAGCAGATGGGCCAGGTCTCCCACTCTTGCCCACCCGAGCATTGATCCCAGTCTTCCTGTTGGTGTCCCTCCCCACCCTGACAGTGTCTTCCCAAAGCGGGAGGGTTTGGATTCCTAATTTTGACTGGAAACATCGGGGAGATGAATCTGAATTCCTTCTCATCAGCCTAAAGACTTCTTTATTATTTATGACTGGGAACGATTCCCACCAGAAACGTGTAGCTGGTTATAATTTAAATGTTTCTTCTAACTCGGGAAATTTCCAGGAAGGTCTAATAGTAAACACAATAATGTGCCCACAAGTTACAAATCAGCAGTCCTGTTTAATTCACTTGCACAGAAAAATAATTAATGCAAAACTGATGGTGGGTTTTTGTTTGTTCCCTAAAACAATGTTATCAGTATATGCCCTCAGTGCATTTTTACTGCAATTATAAAGGTTTTTCCAGCTGGAAAGTGAGTCAGCTTAACTTTTTACTTTTAAACTAATGAACATTTAATGTCAGATAAAAGGTTTAGAGGAAAGGATTAAGTACCACTTTCAACAGAGATGGTGGGAGATAATCGACTCAATTTACCCCTGACATTGGTGCAAGGCACGCCTGTGCTTATGTGTTGAAAGTGAGGGACTGCACTAGAGACCCAGTGCTCTCCCAGTGCAGGTGGCTGCTCTCATTTTCCCCTCCATCATCCCAGCACATCTGACTCGACATCTCTAGCAGTGTCCCTGTGCCCTCCAGGAATACACAGCTATTCCTGGTCTGTAACTACCAACATCCTTCAAACAGCAGACAAGACGTTGCAGGACAGATGTGAAGCCGATAATAAAACCCCCAAAAGTAGATAATGAAATAAAATGCTCCAGTTTGGATATTTGCCAGCAGACACAGGCACAGGCCTCCCTTGATTCTCCAACCTCCAGCCACAACCACATTTTCACTTGCACCTACCACCACGTCTCTGGAAACTTCCAGACCAAATAACTTTTGCTCATCTTTCATCTCTGCATGCTCTTTTGATCCATTTTTCTTTCCCCCACTGCTGCCATTTTCAAGAACTTGGGGTAATTACTCTGGAGCGATGTTTTTTGCTGTTTGCCTGCACAGGTGACCCCTTTGCACAGGACAGGCTCCTGCAGCGGGACTGCTCCAGGTGCCGATGCTCCCCTCCGCTCACTGCCAAACCTTCCCCAGAGCTTTTTCTCCGTGTCCCAGGGGACAACATGGCCCTTTTTCCTCTGTTTGTGAAGCCACCAGGGAAGGCTTTGATTGCTGTTCTGGTGTATGAGCCACTTGGCCTGGGTGGAAAGATGTTTAATGGAGCACATACCGTAAAGGTATGCACCCCATCACAAAGTCCTGCTCCCAGCTCCCTCGCAATGCGGCACCACACAGAAGCCACTATAAATTTAAATGAATTCCACGTAAGGTCAGGTGTTTGGTTTATTCCTCAAGTCAGACACTTCCTGAAGATGATCCCTGCCTCCCAAGGTGGTTGTGAGCTGGTATCTGGCTTGTCCCACGCATTTGGAGAATGATGCCTTGGGGAGGGAGAAGGACTTCTCCAGGGCTGGTGGCTAAGCCATCGGCTGTTGGTCCTACACCTGAGCAGAGCTGCTGTCAGTTTGGAGAAGCCACCTGGGAAGTGTGAGGGTCTGTATTTGTGGTCGTCTTTCAAAAGCATGACATGATCTCAGTTCACACCTTGAAGAGGTACGAAGCAAACATCCAGCCCTGAATCACTTGGCTGCTACAGCAGATTGTAGATTAGAGCACCTTGGGCCGGGTTCAGACCACCTACTGTGACGTCTGACGGCAGCACCCCGCAGCTGGGCTGGCCAGGCCAAACCCGCTCCCTGTGCAGGCGATGGAGAGGACACCCAGTTACTCTGCAGCGTCCTGGAGCTGTCAGAGCCACACTCATCTCCCACCCAGCAGCTATTTCTGATGCTTCCCAGCAAATCATGCCGTGTAGCCATTTAGGTTCTCGTAGCAAAGGGCCTGCCGTGTGCACAGATCTCCTCCTGAAAACAGGAGAAATCCGGCTGCAACATGCCAAATGGATGGGACTTGAATACCCAAATCCTCCAGGCGACTAAAGATCTCAGCCCAAATGTATGCAAGGAGCTTGTACAATCAGGCTGCGAAACACTGAGCTCAAAACTTGCTACGTTCAAGATCAAATGAGTAATCTCAACTCCTCCACCCCCAGAACAGGACCACTTGCACTCAGCTGTCGGGCATGGCTGGTGTGAAAGGCAGTGAGGTCTGGAGAAGACCTGGGTGACCCTGTGAAAGCAGTTCTTCTCTCCTGATCCAACCAGCTGGTGAGGGTGAGCATACAACACTGCCACATGCCAGCACTGACGCTGTCTCAATGGTGAGCAAATGAGATTGTGCCTGTGTGACTTGGGAGGGACTCTGGAATCCAATAAGCACCAAGAGAAAATGCAAGCTAGGATTTGCAAGCAGGGTGGCTGCCACCTGGGCAAAGGGCTCCTTGGGGAGAGGTGTCTGTGGAGGTTCTTATGGGGTGAAAAGGTAACCAAGAGAGCACCAGACCCTACAAGCGTCCTACGAGGACATCATGGAGCGTCTTTTCTGCTCCTTCAGCCAGTGCAGGAGTGTGAGAAACATAGGCCAATGTGACAGGACAGGGAAAGGACACTAAGCACACTTGGAGGTATCTTGTGCTTTCTTCAGAGCTGTTTAACATGGATGAAACAAGGTTGAGCCACCATGGCTTTTGCTGGGTGGGACATGAGAAGCACCTGTCCATAAGCAGGTATGCTGCCCAACGTGTACCTGTCCTGCCCTTCCAAGGCCAGTCTCCAAGCTCTCATAGTCTAAACTCAAAGATTAAACACCGTGCCATATGTTAATTTTCCCCAAGTCAAGAACCGATCTCTTTCATGAGTTTTGAAGTTTGGTGCCTTTCATTGAATTTCCCTGCCTGTGTTGGGAGAGCAGGTGAGTGGGAGATCCCAATTTAGTTTCTCTGCAGTCTAGACTATTCATTACTTTCCTGTCTCTAAATGAAGCAGGCGCAGTCCTTTCAATACCTCCATAAAGCATTCCCTCACCAGGCCTCTAATCATTTTCATTGTCAGCCTCTGAACACTTATTATTTCCACTATATCCCCTTTTGAGATCAGATATCCAGAGTGGAGCCCGGCATGTTAGCAAGGGTCTCCTCTGGGTCTCTGCTGTGAGCAGGCAGGCTTTCAGGAATATTTTACATCCTTGTCTTTAACCATCCTTATATTTTGTTTTACTTTCCCAACAGCAAAAAGGAAAAAAGACCCTGGAGTCGTTGTGGATAGCTCAATAAAAGTGTAAATCATTACAATTAATTTGGAGACCAACGTCGTGCATGCGTAGCTCGAAATATTCCTTGCCGTGCCTTGCCTTGCAGTTGTCAGGGGTGAATTTTATCTACCATTGTGCTGCCCATTCACCTAGCTTTGTGTGGTCTGACAATATCTCAACCCAAGGTGGTATATGGTTGCAGGCACTGCCGCTCTCGTTATTTACAATGGCTAATTAAGATCCTGCTACAACCTTCATCCCACCCTTAATTCTTATGAAGCAGCCAACAAAAGGTTTTGATTTCCTTTTTGGCTGGAAGACCTTTTGGCTTCTGCAAAAAGGGGATTAAGAATGAAAGCACATAAAGGTATGTGCACAATCACAAAGTCATAACAGCGCTCCGAGTGCAGTCTCCCAGGAATGAAACGCAGCATTAGCAAGAAGGGCTAATTGGGACCGGTTTAAAGAGTGCACATTGTGTAGCCGAGTCCGGTAACACTTTTGATCAGGCAGACAACACAGCCACAAATTGCTTTCTTCCCCCTCCAAAATATCTGACCCTGCAGGAAATGGTGTTTTACCTTTCCCGAGCAACCCAGACAGGGAGGCAGGCAGATGGATGGTGCACACTAGCTGGGTGAGCGCTGTGGGCCGCACTGGTTGCTCTGCGGAGCACAGACTGAACAAGTCCATCTCTCCACAGGGTCTCTGAACCCCACACTCGGCCTCAGGGTCCCAGGACGGTCTCTGATGGCAGTTGCCAATGCCACTGTCATCGCAACTGTAGGATCAGATGGAGCCGTACACATGCCACTTCTCTCCAGGGAGTATTTTGGGCACTGCGGCCAGCTGCAGGTTCGGAGCAATTCCTCTGCACTACCTCTTTGCCTTCAAGTGGAGGTGAGTGCCTCCAGAGAGCCTCCCAATTGCAAATCTTGCTCCAGAGCCTCACGACTGCAAGCATCGCTCTGGAGGAAGCAGACCTCCCCACTGCCTGATCCTCCCGCAGGTGGGCACCCTTTCGAGGCTCTGCCTGGGGTGCTGCAATCCCCAGAGCCTGTCCCCAGCCCAAAGGCCTCCCCTTTAGTCCCTGCGTCACCAAACCAGGTCTGCGAGCCAAGCTTGGGAATCTGGTTCGTTAGCTCTTGGCAATGCCATCCCCCAAAATGTCATGGCATGCACAAATCTATGAAAACCAGAGAGCCGAGACATGTGGTTTTGTTTGTTTGCATGTGCCAACATTTCCAATGGCTCAGAAATGTGTGCCTGTGAAGGCTGCATGTGTGTTATTCATTTAGGATCATTTTCAGCCCTTATAATAGGAGGCTCATTTTATCCTTTTGAAAGCTCTCAAGTAGAGATGATCACAGCCCTAAAGCCTGCCATGGCTGTAAACAACATTTAAGCTCCACATAGCTGTCTCTCCTTGGAAAATAGTCCCATGAAGGAGTGGAAAGGTTTTTGCTATGTGCTCGTGTCAGATACATAGATAGATAGGCAGTTCATTCCTCTAGGCTCCTTTGTAAACCTCAGCCAAGATTTTTACATTCTGATTCATGCAAATACAATCATATGATCAAAGTAACATGTACTACCTCCCAGGAACTAATGCACTAATCATTGGCGTGCCGCAGGCCATGGCCTATCTCACACCATCACTTTCCCTCCTTGTTCCTGACGCCGCTTCCTCCTGTCCTTGCACACAACATCCCTCAAGCAGACAGCTGGCTCTGAACCAGCCGGGACGGGGGCTGCTTCAAGCCAGCTCTCAGTGTGGCCTTACCAAACACTCGGAGAGCCTTCCCTTGTGTCCCTTCTGCTCCACCCATGGCAAAGTTTCTGATGGCACAACTGTCCCAGCTGCCGATGGAGATAGGTGTACCCCAAAATGGGTGGGTGTCTCCAGATCCCCTAGCTGGGAAGTTTTGGGGTGAAATCTCCCAATTACAAATTTCTCCCATGATTTCCACAGCTCCTTTCATTTGCTCAGTGTGGAAGAAGGTTCAGAATTGACTCTCGTGGGAAAAATAAATGGCCCTTCAAAGTCTGGGACTGTGCAAGCCAGTGAAAATGCAACACAGGGACGAGTGGGTCCTCAGCGCCCAGCTGGGAAGGGGGAACTGCAGCATTGTCTGCAGTCCTTCCCCCAGCTGGGCCATGCTGTCCTGCATCCAGGACATCCCTCAAAATGCATCAGAAACCTCATGACACTTGTGCTGCTTAACCAAGGAAGAAATTCCCATTAGAGGCTTCAATGCGGTTACATCTTCTGTTATTCCTGGCCGCTGCGGTTGTTTTTTCCAAAACAAAGGCAGTGTTTTCTATCCTTTAGGCCCAAGCAGACCAATTTATCTCACTTCAGATTGGTTTGATGTGGCTTGGGAAACTCAACTGGTCGCTTCCCAAGCCCAGCGTAACTTGGTTATGCTCCCTGTGGCTCAGCCATAGGTCCCCCAGCCTGGCAGACACCAGGGATGTGCAGATAGTTACCCTTTTGTCTGCTCCAAAACTGGAAATCAGCTCTTGCCTGAGGAGGTGTTGGCCACCTCTGGGTTGCCCTGGTTGGACTACATCTTTCCATAACTTTCTGAGCCGAAACAAGCCCCACCCAAAGCAAATATGGCCAGGTGCTGCAGCAGTGACTACCAGCCCAGAGCTTGTCTCTGCAGGTAACCACTAAATCTGTGGGTCTTGACTTCCAGGAAGACCCTGATATGTGCCAGACTTTGCTGTGTGACAGGGACTCTGCAGGTGACACACCAAAGGGGATGCTCGCAGTCTACATCTCCTTGCGTTGGCATCTCAACATGGGTGTTACAAACTTCAAATGCCATGGGAGAGAGAAAATGGTGTTATGAGCTTTTTTCCCATCAGTCAGGATTCAGCCTCTGGAGAAAAGGGGGTGGCAGCAGAAGGACAGCAGAAACAGGTAAGACACAGCCAACCTGGGGAAAGTTTGGGCTCTGGACCACTCATCAGGCTCCAGGGAAAGGCAGTGGGAGTTATCATCCAGGGCCTTGGCCAGTGGAGCAAAGAAACAGTAAACTGCCACAGAAATGGGGGTTTGGAGGGGGGCTCAAATCTATTCAGAGACTTTGAAAACAATGGTAACCAAGAAACAGGCAGGTGAGATATTTTTACACATCAAATATTGCTTTTTGCTTTCAGAGTGAAGCTTCCGATTTCTCTCTTATTTTTCTCTTTTTTTTTTTTTCTTTACAAATACCTATATTTAAAGAGATGAAGTAAATTGTTAAATAGGGTGAATTAAATGGTTTTGGTAAACCCAAATCTCTCCACCCAGTAGTTTGTCTCACTTTTAAAAAAAATAAATGTTTCAGTTTGACCTGGTTTTTCCTCCCTAATTTTTCAGCTCACACCGTTGGATATAACAGAGTCTACGTAGGTTACATCATTCATGAGGAATCTCCTCTCATCTGTCTCCAAATGAATAACAACAAACATTCAAAAAATAATTGAAGTTTTATATATATCCCTTGGCCATTCAGGTGGTATGGCTGGCACGAGACATAGGCACTTTAAACAGCTGTTGTGAATCTTAAGTATAAACTTCCACCCTTTGGCACAACACCAGGAAATTATGCATAGGAATATACCTGCTTTCCCTTGCAGCAGACAAAAATCAAGATGTTTAATACCTTGAGAGTGGACGGGAGACAAAAGCTGTTTTCCCGGGGAACACCCATGTTTTGTCTGACCCTTTCTGCTATGTTGGACAAGCAGGACTGAGCAGGGCATTGGGCTGTGTTGCAACAGGTTTTGCAGGGGTTATATACAGCTACACCGACAGACACACACCTCTGCCTCCTTCATCAGCAGATACCTGCATTGTAGAGTAATTCAGTGCCCTGAAGAACAACCGCCACTCTACACACACAGTTTTTCACATATTACAACTTTATTTTTCAGAGATAGGTATGGCAACATAGCATGCTCTTAGAGCCATGTTTTCTGTTACCCAACCGATCCCACCTAGAGCCAACTCTGTTTACTCAAAGCCAGATCTTTCTTGGGGGAGAAACTCTCCCAGACAGGACAAACTGCTAGACCATCTTCTCCAGCTGGAGTCTGAGGTCCTGGCTGAAATCTCATTCCACTGCTTTTGTGAAAGTTCGGAGACACCAAAACACTCAGTGACCCCAGGAAAGCTGAGGAACACCCATTGGGCAAAACACTGCCTGTAGCATTACGCATGTGCCTGTCAAGCCTTGCTCCGAGAGCTGGTGTAGGATGGCTATTTGCTTAAATCAGACCTAACTTCCACCTTGCCATGTTTCCATGAGCCAGGGTAAATAAGTATTGCAAAGACCAAGGTGATTTGAGGTGGTGCAGGGGGGTGAGCCAAGCTCGGGCCTCATGGTGATTTCCAGGATCGTCTCCAAGCTCTGCTCCAATCCTAAGTGCGTCTCACTGCAGACACACTGGGTTCAGGGACACTAGAGCATCCAGCTCATTTAGGCTATGGCCTTAACTCCAGAAGTCATGGCCTTAACTCCAGAAGTCATGGATATAAAAACTGGGTCTTCACTGAAGCATTAGTGCAGCATCTCTTCCCCAGACTTCATTATTTTTGTCCCAATTTCTTCTTTCTCATCTTGTCCCACTTTGTGAGATTTATTGGAGGAGTGTATCGGCTATGCTCCCAGAAGCTAATATTAACTGTGTTGATATCATACATGCTGGTGTGCAAGAGCTGTAGTTGAATGAATCAATTCCCCTGCATAGGTAGGATATACCTTTGGGTATGTGCAATAACCCTTCACTTGCAGAAGGGCACAGTGAAAACTCTGAGAGTGCTCCTGGAAGATGCTTCCCCAGTGCTTCACATCTGCAAAAAGTTCATCTCTAACTGTGACCCTGTGAACCAGCACTATGGGGATGATCTTGAACTAAAGAAGACTGCAAGAAAATGAGTACCAAGCTTCACATGCTTGTGCTCCCAAAGGATGTGGTGCCAGAAGACAACTGTTGGAAAGGGGCAGATCAGGCTCAAATGGGGCAGACCAGGTGCAGCAACCACCCAGCTTTGCAGCACGGAGCCTCCAGTAGCACCTGCGTTTGCATCAACAAGGCAGAGGCAGAACCAAACTACTTGGCTGTTGAGGCAGGAAAAACCACACCAGCTTTGGGGCTCCAGCTGCAGGGATGTCAACTTGGTCAACCGCTCCCACCTGCTGACAGCTCTGTGGTCCAGGAAAGGTTGCCAGTGAGCTGGAAGACACCTCGCACAGGGACCAGGACATTCTCTGTCTTCTTGCCCAGTGCTGAGCCCTGGGCAGGGCACAGCTATGCTGTGGTGAAGGGTGACTGACTTGGACCATACACAGAGCCCAGCTGAGCCTTCATCACAGGAACAGCACGGGAGACCCACCACCCACAAGGTCTTACCAAACAGCAGCCTGGTCTGTGCAACATGCTCAAAAGTATTGACAAAAAACTTCCCCAGACCTACAGTGTTTCCCTCCTAGAATGGACTCACATTTTTATGTGCCTGGTGGCCCCTGTGCCCAGCTTCATGACAAAACCACAGCATTATCAGAGTGTGCCACTATCTGATCTCAGCTCTGAAAACATTGCTACAAATCTAGCAGTATTTCTGAAACAATAGCTACGATGTTTTCCTTAAATCCAGCGAAGTAGTGTATTTGTTTTAAAATGTGCCCACCCAGAGCTCCCCACACATTAATGCCATCAGTTGCTTCAAGCAATCACCTCACATTACACCCCATGCTCTTGAGGTTATTTCCACAATAGTAATTAAATCCTCATTAACAATTTTTAATTATAAATAGGTCAAACTGAATAGCCTACACAGTGAATCTCAGCTCATATTCAGGGACGCCAAAGACTTTCTGAAAGGAAGACAAGTCAAACACCACAGACAAGCTGCTTCTCTAGAGTCTGGAGGGCAGCAGAGGGACCTGTCCAACCAGGCTGCTGACAACCACAACCTCTGGCTTAACCACTAAGCATGACTCAGGCACAGAAAAACCACATGCCTGGTGGCCACAAGCATACAGCTGTCCATCACTGGGCATGTGATGAATTTCCTCTATTTCTGCTCATTTCTTGAATGTCTCCTCCCCAGAGCACCCTCTTACCCAACATGAAGGTGCTCTGAAGGGAACCTGGTGTGAGTGCTTCTCATCTTTGTCCCTGATTTTGTTGTTACTAAAGCCTAAAGAGCAAGTGTTCGAACACAATTACTCAATGCACACAAATCTCTCTTGATGCCATCTAACCTAGGTGAGCACCATGTCTCCTCACCTGTCCAGGAAATACTCTCGTAAACCAATGGAACAAGTGCCAGAGGTCCCTACCAGCAATTGCATGGCCACTGGTTCCCACATGCCAGTCTCCAAACCCAGAAGGCATCGTGGGACAGGGATCAGATCCTCCCTCATTGCTCTCAACCTCACAGCAGATCCCTTCTGCCCAGACTTCTCCAGCACTTACCGCCTCCACCCCTTCGAATTTCCCCGAGGGCAAACAAACCCTGTCATTCTGACATCAGTGCCACAGGCCATGGCGATATTTCAAGGAGAAAAAAAGACACCCATAAATCCTTTCTCACTCTGGAAATCAATGGGGTTTCTCCTCCTGGAGGTACTAAGACAGCAAATCTCTAGCCGCTCCCAGTCCTCCACCCCCAGTGCTCCTCTGAACCTTCCCCAAATCTCTCCCACATGAATCAATCTGAAAGCTGGCAAAGCCTTCCAGCCCCCACCAACCAATTCCACCACCTTGCCATCATGTCCCACTTCCATGCTGGCCTCCAGTTGCACCAGGAGAGCAGCTCCCAGTATATTCACTGGGAGAGGGGCTGCATGAGTGGCCACCCATGCTCAGCTGGGGTGAAGGCATCACCTGTAAGGCTGCCGTTTTTTTTGTGGAGCAGCACGGAGCGACCCTGCTTAGTACTGTTCATTTTTCTCTAGGCTTGCAAGGTTTGGAGATTGGTTCAGATAAGCATCCTCAAGCTTGCATGTTTATCATCTGCACCATCTCCCAAACGGCTTTGATCTGTAGGATTTGGCTGCAGCTCTCAAAGTTATCTTGAGAAAGCTTGTTCTGGGGAGAGTTGTTCTTCTGATTAACAAGAAAAAGCTTTCTTAGTGGCTTTGAGCATTTTCAGCCCTGGCTGGAATTAGGGAGTGTAGCAATGTCTGCACACAGAGAGAAGGAAAAAGTCAAGCAAGCTTCTCCTTAAAGCTTCACTTGGTCTCAGTTGTCATTTCAGCTTAAGTTTGAGGTCAGTTATTTCATCTTGCTTCTTTTTCCCACTCTCTGTTTAACGCTGTCTCACCCCACCACCACGCATGGCTCAGTCTATATATACAGGTTCACACCTTGGATTTATGTGTGGCTTTACATCATCCATATCCTACACAAAACACGTGGGAGGAAAGCTGGCTGCACTGACCAGGAAAGCAAGTCACTGATGGGCTGGGAGAACGATGTAGGGCAAGGGAGAGGGATCTGTACAGTTGAGGTCAAGTTTTAAAAGATACAATATTGAATCAAATAGCTGAAATAAATAGCCCATCTCAAAACCTCCAGCCAAGGAAACACAAGCCACACATAATTACGTGTTAATTGAGTCAGATGCTAATTTTCCAGTTTACCCTCTACTTGGCCAAAGCTTTAGGAAATATTTATTGGGCTGAAAAGTATCAAATTTAACTCCTGCTCTTGAAAAATGCCAATGTGGATTCCCCCCCTTTCAGCCCATCATCACCCCATGCAAGATTTCAGGGAGGAAAAGGAAGATGGTATTAAGGAAAAGGAGGAATTACAGAATTAACAGTGAGGTTTATAGTGGGGAAACTACACCAAACATATCCTGTTGCCCTCATGTAAAAGAAAAATATGCATTAAAAAAACTCTACTCAGGGAGGGGAAAGAAGTGTGAACAGCAAAAATATGTACATGTGTTTTAAATAATTTTTTTAATTGTTGAGGCAGTAATACTTGGTTCATGGAACTGCAATATACAGAGAGGTGAAATAAATAGCTTATATATATATAATATATATAATATAGCTGGTTTTAAAATATTCCCTTATCATTGGTGTACTAGGTCATCTTGTAGTCACTTGAATGTATTTAGCAGCATTCTCCAGAACTGAGCTTAATGCAGGATCACAGAGTCGTGACACCTTATGTCGTCAGAAAGGTTACAGAAGATCGATGCGTCGAGAACTCCACGGAAACTCAATCACTGCGGCACACACCATCTTGTCTCAGGCCGGCGTGCAGCAGACAATAAATAGATTACTGCAAAACCGGCACTTTTCGGGGCAGGGTCTCAGTAACTTTGGGAAAGAACTTTGGTTTTCTTTGGTTTTATTTATTTATTTTTAATTTTTTTTTTCCTCTGGGGATATGCTTGAAAAGTTGTCCTTTCCAAAAAAGTGAAATAAGCACCTGTGTGTCATCATCAACAAGAAGTCAATTTAAATAAAGCAGTTCATTTTGTTTTTCAAGTCACAATAAATCCCTAACAGCTTTTCCCCAGCGTTTGCCATCTAGTCTTTTATTAATTTTTTTTATTTTTATTTTTTTTTAAACACAATGTACAAAAATAGAGCTTCTTCCTTATTTTTAATGTAAAAATATTCCTCTGGTGCAGTTTTTTTTTGTGGTTTATTATTGTGACACTGTTTTTGTCTATTTTTAACTGGGGTTGGTGGGTCGTATTCTCTTAGTCCTCTTGGTGACTGTCGTGTACTTGAAAGGTTTCTGTATCTCCACTTGCCCCTTTGGGTACCTCTTCATAAAATGTACATCTTGCTGGTTTTCCCGGGTCTTGGGCCCTTTTCGTGGCCTCCCTTTTTTGGTGAATCCAACATACCAGCCTGAATATTTTGCTGACATCAGTGCCGTATAGTTATTTTCTAGGACTTTTTCAATGAAGACGCACTCCTTGCTGGTGCCATCAGGCTGAAAAAGGAAAAAAAAAGAAAAAAATTAATTATCCAAATGCAAGCTCAGTGATCAAAACCCAATTTGGCATCAATAAAATAATCACATCTGGACCTTGGTTTTTGCTCAAACATTGTTAATTGGAGCAGTAACAAACAGCAGCTGAAATAGAAATGATTAAAAAAAGAAAAAGCAAGAAAACATGAAGTCATCATTTAATTTTTTGTAAACACTCCTATCCAAGGAAAGAAAGACAACGTTTAAGTTTACCCGGGGCAGCTCCATCAACTGCAAGCAAAACAAGACATTTAGCTTTGCTTTTCCCATTACGGAAGGAGGATGAATTGAACTCATGCCAGGCAAATATCATACTTAATCAGAAAAAAATTAAAAATCAGAATCGCATATGGGCCAATCAACAGTGTTTCCCCTTCTACTACTCACTTTCGATATGTTAACTGAAATACCTTATGGCCTTGTGTCCCTAACTATCCAAATTCCATCAAAATCATTACAAGCCTTAGTCTAAGTCTTCGCAGTGCTTTGAAAACTCTGCCCTGGGCATGATACCTGTCACCGTGCATGGAGCTCCAGGGATGAGCCAGAGCGGTGCTGGAGGCATTGAGGTCCCCAACCCCACTCCAGTCCCTGGGACCCTGGAGAGCCCTGAAACCAGTGGTGATTGTGGAGCCGCATTGCACACCCCAGGCTTAGCTCCAAGTCACATTCCTGGGTGAGCAGCGGAAGGGGCTGTCCCCATGCTGGTGCACTCCCCAGATGGGATGGAATCCCAACGGCATCCCAGTGTGGCAGCAGTGTTCTCAGCCACCAGACCCGCCCCAGTTCCCCTGCCAGAAGGGGTGACACAAGTGCCTCATTTTACACGCCTGCTCTCTCAGGGTAGGTTTTCGTTTGGAAGATGGTTTCATTTCTGGTGGCAGAGGGGAAATCATCCTTCCCTTTCCTGACTTTCAATCTCAGCCTAAAAGCAACCACACAAAGCTCAAGGACTTGGCTTAGGAAGCCATGTCCCTAAATTACTTTCCTTCTCACAAAGGGAGCCAGGATTAGCACAGAACTGGAGGCCAGAAGCTCCTGTGCATGAGTGCTGCTCCCCAATCACCCTGCAGCAAAACACCCACCCTGCTGGGACTCCTTTCCCGATGCAGCTGCTAGTTCAAGACTTTGGCAAACTGTTCAGCTCAGCTTGGAGACCTAGACTAACAGACCCAGAATTGCACTTTGAATGCAGCAGCACGTGGATCTCAGGCTGGATTCAGGACTCTAATTTACACATGATACGCAGCATTGGAGGGAGTTAGAATCACCGAATGGTTTGGGTTGGAAGGGACCTTAAAGATCATCCAGTTTTACCCCCCTGCCATGGGCAGGGACACCTTCCACCAGCCCAGGTTGCTCACAGCCCCGTCCAACCTGGCCTTGAACCCTGCCAGGGAGGGGGCAGCCACAGCTTCTCTGGGAAACCTGTGCCAGTGACTCACCGTCCTCAAAGGAAATATAACCTAAACCAGTTTAAAACTGTTATCCCTTGTCCTATACCTACACCCCTGATCAAGAGTCCCTCCCCATCTTTCCTGTAGACCCCCTTTAAGTACTGGAAGGCCGCTATAAGGCCCTATATGGGGGCAAAGCCAGATCTGCCATATGCCATCAACAATCTCCTTCCCAGGCTAGGCACAAAGGTCCTAATTTTATCATCTACAACTGGAAGCTCACAAACACTTTGATGAATGACAGAACTGGGCAAAGCTCAGTGGTTCCAGATCCTGGGGGGAGGTCGTTCTCCGAGCCCTGGGTTTGATCAAAGCCACATGAGTGGGGAAGGGGGAAATCAGTCGACACCATGGGGTTCCACCAGGTTTCAATGGGAAGCCATAAAACCAGCCCCAGGTTTCTCAGGGCTCAGCCCACTACAAACCCTTCCCCTGTGAATGGAGAATTTTTAAACAATACCATGGCTGAGTTTCAAATCCACCCAAACCCAGGTGCTGATGAAGCGACCGGATCCATACCACAGGGGGAGCAGGTAATTGGAAAGGCTGTTTCCCCCACACTCGTGGAAAGGTCCTGGATTTGAGCCCTGACCTTGTTGCTAGGAGAATTAAGGCATTTTCATGCAATTTGGGAGGTTTCCGCTTGTACTGCAATGTCAGTTTCTCATGGAAAACGAAGACTGGAATGAAAAGAAAACGTGTGTGTAGGAGGGGGAAGTTATTCTATTAATAACAAGAAGTATTTACGTATACCTTCAAATTTGCCAACAGAACCTAAGACAGAGACAGGAGGTGGAGGAATAATAAGGTGCAACTTCAGGCCAACCTCAGGGCTAATTTGAAGTAAACAAGGTGCATGAGATAAAATAAGTTCGTTCTGGAAGAGGAAGAGCTAAATGATTTGATAACATGAAATTACAGTAACATCTACAAGTACCTCAAGATTAATCAGGATAAGGACCTCACTTCCCCAAACAGAGCATTCCTATACGTGCTAAGACACGTCAGAGACAGACAAATGATTTTCAAATACTTACAAAATGATTTTACAGCATTCGTTATAATCCCCAATAGAATAAATCACTCACACATAATGCCAACACCATGGAGAGCTGACCCATGATAATCTGTTAGGGGAAAAAGCAATTTATGAGGGTTTTCAATAATTTGTGTGACCTTGTTTTCAGAAGGTGCCCATCACTTAAGGTCTAATTGTGTCCCTATTTAAACATCACAAAACATTCATTGGGTCTCACCCATCTCCTCACTCCTCCAAAGAGAGAAGGAAGGAAGAGAAGATGCTTTGGCCGAGCATCACTCCCTCCTCCAGCCACCTGCTTGCCCTTTCCCAGGAGCTCCTAGAGCAATCGCTTCCTGCTGACACAGAGCTGCACCCTCTGCAGCAGACGTCAGCAGAGACGTTGCCAAGCCGCATTTCATACATACTTAACTGCCAGGATGCACCTTGCAGAGTGCTTGCCCTTCAGAATGTAAAGGTTTATGTTTTGAACTGATTCTTTAAAATAAAGAAGAGTTCTTGAAAGCCTCAGAGCTCTGCAGGAATGGCCTCGCCTGGTGTGATGGCACTGCCACATGATGGGGAAGGACCCGCATTCCCATCAGCCTCACAAAGTGGGGTGGGCACAAGGGCTTTGTGACCCCAAGATGTCCCACACATGCTTAGGGGATGAGCTGCTCCTGTGTTTTGCTCACCACCGTTCCGCAGGCAGCATGTCCAGCCAAGCTCCCTGCTTAGAGCAGGGTGAGAGCCGCTGCAGAGGCACAACTCTGCTCCCACAAAAGGAACAGGCCCTCTTCAAATCAGCACCTCCTCAAACCTGTGGCAAGCCACCCCCAAATTGCCAATTTTGCCCCCAGGGGCTGCTGCCTGGCCATGAAATGAGGCCATGCCACCATGGAGGCAACAATTTGCAGCTCAGTTCTTTATAGAGAAGTCAGAGCATTTTTTCTTTAAACTCACCCCTAATAGCTAATGGGAAGATGTGGTAGCTGTCAGCCAGACTTCTGATAAATGCCTTATAAAATGCCTGATCTAAACACTACCTTCCACAGCAACCCCTGGGGCATCGCCCAGGTCTGCGAGGGAAAGCACAGCCATGCTGGTAAAGCCCGAGCAGCATGAAGCACTGGCTCTGCTGGACCATCTCCTGTAAATAATAGCGGGGGACCCGCCCCAGCAAGCCACTGCCCAGTGACAAGGCAGTGGACCCAAGTGGTTCCAGTCCCTTTATCAAGCAGGGTTAGAGCTGCAGCAGCTATCCAAGGTTCCCCCTCCAGAAAGGGATATCTTGAGAGTGGGACTGTTTATACACCACGGGCCAATTCCATCCCACGTGCAGCTGAAGGCAGCGGAGCCGAAGGAGCTGCGCTGGAGCCAGGGGCTCTCCGAGTGCCCTGAGCTTACCAAGGAGCAGCACCGGATTGTTTGTGCAGAGCATTTGGCGACGGGCTCTCCAGTATTAAACGTGAAACATGTTGAACTGACACTAAAGCAGAATTAAGTGCCAAAGCATTTGCTGCTTCTACAATTACACTTCGGAGCGCTTTGGTGCTCCTGCTCTCCTTTTTATGACCCAACTTGGTCTTATTGTAGTTTGGCTTTCTCGTTTTAAGTTCTCCAAATGGAAAGGATCAAAGGGCTCTTTGTTGTCGTAGCAGGAGCGCTCCTCCGAGCGAGGCATTCCTGCCACTAACAGCTTGCTGCTCAGGGGGAATTCGCGGCAGCCTCTGTGCCACCAGCCTGAGCCAAAGCATTAGCAGGTGCAGCCGCCGCCTCCGCCTTCTCCCTATTAGCCTGCCACACTAAGCCACCTGAGCAGCTTTTTATGGGAAAGGGAGGCCAGGGCAGGTTTTCTCATTTATGCTTCACAAATCTGGCTCAGTGGGCACCGGCAAATCCAAACTTCACTCGGCTTTTACGGCAACAATAAGCTCGCGCAAGCAGCTCGGGTAACACCACAGTGCAGGGAGAGATGCCTCTAAGACTGAAAGGCTTCTCTGTTTACAAAATCAGGGCACAAATTAAGCCCTAAGAGTGATGCTGTGTTAAGCTGTCCTTAGCTAAGCTTGTTAAAACACTTCTCCCCTCTGCAAACGATGCAGCAGTTAGAAGCGCTCTGCTAAGCCGACTGAATGCACTGATGATGTGCTGCAAATAATAACAAACACCAAACCATAGGGAACACATCTGTGACAACCCAGGAATGCCTGCTTAGCACAGGGTGCAGCGGGACTCAACCTTTCAAGTGACAACGGGATCACTCTCCTGTTTAATTATCACCTTTCCACAAGTTCAGCTCCCCAGGCTCTAAAACAAATTGTGGAGATACCAGTTCTCCATACAAGTGGGAGCAATTCCCTCTGCAAAGAAAGCAATCCCCCACTTCCTAAAAATCACAGAGTGGGGAAAGCTACTGCTCAAGCAAAAGGTTTCCAAGAAGTGTACGCACCTAGGATTTTTTCAAGGAAAACCCCTGAAAATGGACCCTTTCTGCATCCCTCCCTCCCCTTCTGCAGACAGGCAGGCAGAGGGGGTTTCTGAGCAATGGTACCCCACTGTGCTGGATCTCACACCACCCCCAGGTGCAAGGCACACCCACTGAGCTCAGCAATTGTTTCAAAGGGCTGCTGTAATTTTCCTCAAATGCTGCTAATGTTAGATTCAACACACTACATACTATGCAGAAGAAATCCTGCTTTGTATTTCCTAAATTTTGGAATGATGACAGCAGGGAAGACTTGGGTTTTCAGGAGATGTGTGGCTCAGCAGTCCCAGCAACCATCCCCAGCTGAGGACCAAGGGCTGGTGCACGCAGCATCACTGATAACCCCCTGTAAAGGCCCAGAGCTCTTTACACAGCATGTACCTAGTGACAAAAGATTTTCAGGAAGCATTCCTGAAACACACTTCCCCATGGCTTTGCACAAGCTCAGCTCAAAGTCAGACAGGTAATGCTCTCAGAGCCTCCTCCAGACTCACTCCACATGGCTTGGAAAATCCTGAGTGGAAGAAGATAGGGCAGGAGCTGTGTTAATGTCGCAGCTTTTAGTACTGCCACCTCTCCCACTTCATACTTACACCCTTTAAAGGTAGGTCAGAAGGTGCGACAAAAAGGTGGGTACAGCAGCTGCCAGATCCAACAATGCTGTGGGAAATACAACCCCCTCGCAACACGGCAACCTGAGTGCTCTGGCTGCTGGTAACCTGGGCCCAGCCACCCTCATGCATTTTATAAGCATTATCAGGACAGATCCGTCATAAGCATCCTGATGCTCAGCATTCTGGATTTATGGTAAGGCATCCTGACCACAAAGACACCTCTTGACCCAAATGCACATTCTTGCTCCTAGATCAGGTTGTAAATCAGGGAAGCCGCATCTATAACTGCCAAGAGTTACTCAGCTTCATGTACGTTTCCTCCAGCTCTCTGCCCTCTGAACCTGCACAATCCTCTGAGGAAAATACTTAGGAGTCATGATGGGCAGGTCAATAAAAGTGTCTGCCAGCACAGCAGAGAGGTCAATTATGTATACAGGACATCTAAGTGCATTCACAAAGCAGGGGAAGTAATACAAAACCCATGCAGAGGAGATTCTCCAAAGAGAGGGTACATCTCCACATTCAGAGGCCCAGTTTCAAAGTAGCAATGCCCATGTTTGCACCCACCTGCCCACATGCACTGGGGGATGTATCCCATCTCTCCTGAAAGCATGCAAAAATGGGCACAGTCTTGCATGTGTGGGATGGGACCTACATGCTTCACAGAGTCCTGTCCCTGTTTGTGCCAGACACAAGCTGCAAGCGCCAAGGAATGAAGAGAACAGTTCAAATTTTTTTCTTCCTTCTACCCTTCGTTCAAAAATTCCACTTCTCTAATACCTGTTCAGTACCCCTGATACTGCCCTGGAAGAGCATTTTGTCATAGGATAAACAGGAGGATAGAGAGATGAAAGGAGTGTTTGTAGGGATGAACCAAGAAAGGCTGAGGCTAGGCCAGGACATGCCTCCTAACCTGCTCCTTCTGTCACACGCACATGTATTGCCAACAGTACAGCAGGATGGCTCACATTAGTAATTAGAGCAAACTAGGTTGGCTTCATCTGGAAAGATGTACATTTGGTTAACACAAATTCCTAACTGCATTTCAGAGAGCTACGTGTACTTACTATTCATGACAAGAAATGTCAATCAATTTTTAAATGAACTTTAGGAAACCAATGGAAAATTTAGGAAAACTTAAGTCAAAACTATGGGTTTCCTGCAATAGGAAGCTTCTGCTTCAGGAGATCTGAAACCACAGGCAGGTTTCAGACACGACATCTGAGCAGATCTATGGCATCTACCATTACTTGCATCTACCCGATCCAGTTGCATGTACACTTCTAGGTGCTAAGTATGGCAAGAGCTGGGGAGGCATTTTCACCCATCCATACAAAGCACAACTTGTTTAAATGCGCTGCCTGGGTTTGCTCTGTTTCCTTTTTGAGCAGTCATTTTCAGCCTCCACGGAGACTCCACAGCCTAGTTCTGAACTTCCTATAAAAGCCTACTAAGAGCAGTAGCACATTTAATGTAGGCTTAAATTCATTATATAGGCACCTATGACACTAAATTATTTTTTTTCAATTGTTTAAAACATCAGGTCTAGAGATGACTGGAGCAAGAACACAAGACCAAACCAGCTGCTGATCCCATGGCAGGTCTGGTAAATCCCAGATACATAATACATATTAAACAAATATACACTGTAACTTTTTAATTTATCATTTCAAACAAGTGCAATCTCATTCAGCCAACACTCTGGAAGTGACACCGGTTTCCCTGGGACAAGTTTAAATCAGTTGAATGTAGGAACAGGTAAGGTCATTGATTGTCTCCATGATGGCATCGGTTCTATTTGTGTCAAATTATATTACTAAGAAAAAAGAGAAATCCATGATCGAATCAAGTGCCCTCCATTAAAAATGATCATCCAGAATGGTTTCAGACTGTGAATGACAAGCTTCCATCTGTATACGACGAATACAAGGCTTTTGAGACTTGTCCTCCCTTAGGAAAACTTCTTCTCTTTAAGTATCCAAAGGACAATGTAAGAAAATGTCAAGAACAAAAATGTATTTAAGCAAGATGTATTTTTCTTTGACCTTAAAAATGGTATTGTAATGGCCATATCAAATGGACGATCTGTTGCTACTGTTGGAGCATAGGTTTTATTCTCCACTTCAGAATTAGACTGTCCTCACTTCATCTCCAGAAATGAATTGAGAGTCAAGTAGAAACAGTCTTTAAAGAGCAGGATCCACCTGAATGTGCATCTCAACTGCATCCACTTGAGGAAGACGAGGCTGCATTGCTTTGCTTCTTGCTGCAGGCTAAACACATCAGTGTATTTGCAAAGTAACATTTAGAAGAAACATCACCCTGATCTTAGAGATGCTCAAGACCACCAAAAATTGCACTTGGGAGGTAAGATGCTCTGACGAAAGCAATTAAATTCAACTTGATACTTGTCAGCACAAGACACATACAGCACACCCTCTTCACCCAAACAGAGTGAGGTATGACTAGGGCTTAGGGACCCCCTCTCAATAATTTTAATTAACATTTAACCTTAGGGAACTGAAATATTCCAACATGACACACAGCTGCAACAACCAAGAAACACAGGGGACAGAATGTTAGCAGCTTTATGGTGACACTTGCTCCTTGAACACAGAAAGGATTAGATTAAATTAAATTATCATGTAGCTTTCAAGAAGGTGGTATTTTTTCTCTGGAAGGGAATACACAGCTTCCAGCCGTGGGATAAGAAAAAGATTTAGAGGTCAAGCTTACAAGCTGGGTCTGCAATGTGAACCTTGACTTTGCAGAACTCAGATTTGAGAGAGAATTAGTGCTTCTTAGGAATATCCAAATGAAAACATGAATTTTTCTAAAGAGGAATCACAAGAAATCCATAAACTTGTTACACAGCTCTCTGGTGACCAGACGCAGCTGGGAGATAAAGGGCTGACACTCACATCCTCAGCTGAGCAACTGCACCTCTCTAGCATAAAACCAGTATCATGAAGGAATTTATTTTTTAAAATAAAAGGATAAGGAACTGTTTGCTTTATTTTAGAGCAAACACCGAAAGCATTGTGGTTGTGCTGAGAAGTTTAAGTTGACTGGAGATGTTCATACATAGCTAAAATGTGACTACGATGACCTCTTGACCAGGTGGTCTGGCCCATGAAATGATGTATTAAGCACCAGTTCCTTCTCAGATGTTCCCACTACCATCCAAGGAAGCCCTTCTCGCAGGATTCACAGTTCATGTCCTGCACAGCTCCTCTACCCACCATCTGGTTAAAGCAAAACCTCCTGTCCTTGCTCAGCCTGAGAGGATCAGCATCCATCCGGGGTGCTTAGAAGATTGCAAGAACTGAAGCAGCAGAGAAGGACTTAGCATAGACATTACTCTTAGATAAGATATTAGGTGATGTCCAATCAACACTGCCAATGTTCTGCCTGGCAAAGCAGCTAAATACAAATCCAACACCAGCAACAGAGTGTGGACATCAATGTGCTTAATGATGTGCTCCATTTATGAAACCTGTGACCTAAATCCATCAGACCATGCAGGTAAAATGCACATACAGCACTAACAACTGATCAGCAAAGGGAAGACGCTGGCCTACATGGAGCCATAAGTTTCTCTCTCTCCATTCAGTGCCATGAATACCACAGTCTTTTGGCTCAGGCAGCCTTCAGAGCTTGGCATTCAAGCTTACATGCACATACAGACTCTGTTAAGAACTGATGGAATTTTAACCATTTGTGAAACAAAGGGTTCTTCTCCATACAAGCACGTTTCTTCCATCTCCTCAACCTCTTGTGTCATGTGAGCTCAAGCACTGCCAGCATTCCCCAGCTACCCGCATTCTCTCTGCAAACTCCCCCATCTCTCCTTCCCAAGCCTTGCAGCCATTCAGCGTTTATCAGCATCCACCGAACTGCTCTCCCTCTTCTGCATACAGAGCTTCAAAATGAACTCTACTCTCTCTGCAACACCAAGATCAACCACCTGCTATCCCACACCACTACAAAACAGCTAAACTTCTTCCACAAAATTCATTACCCACATTCACATCATTTTCCCCTCTCCTTCCCACCTCCAGAGAATCTTCTGTGCAAAACACTGCTGTAAACAAACTGTCACAACTACTGAACCAGGCAGGACAAGGCCCATTGCTCATAGCAAATATTAATTCTGCAAAGGTCCAGTGAGCTCACACCAAGTCCTACCACTTTGAAGGAACCGCAGCCCCACAGTCTATCCACTTTTGTGCCAAGGCAGCCTCAGTGCAATAAACACTGGGAAGTAATTTCACCGGGATCAACCATAAATGGCTTCTTGGGAAGCATTACACAGTGTGCCATCCCGAGCGAGGATTCCTGGAAAAGCCAGTTAATGCTCAGCACCTGACAGCTGCCTCTGCTCAAAGACAGGAGCTGTTCCAGCGGGGCTCCTGCTCGTGGGTGTGCAAACCCAGCACAACCGCACCCGCCTCAGGCTGCGACACCTCGTCCCTGTGCCACCTACGGCTCCACAACGGAGGGCAGAGCCACCACAGCCCCTTAAGGAGGGTGCACAGTGGGGTCCGGCCAGCTCTGAGCACATTACACCTACCGAGAAGAAACATGAGAAATTATTGTGTCCACATGCCCTGGAACTGTGGGATAACAACATCCCTACTGTAACATCTAGCAAACACTCCTTGAGGAATTCTTCTAACACGTTTCCACCACTGTAAAGATTTGAAACTGCAACAAATGAACCAGACGATACAAATTCCACCAACATCCACAAAAGTTTGAATGGTGACCCCGCAATGGGAAAGAAGCAGCTGTGAAAGGCTGCAGTGTTACCAAGAGCCTCATAGTATTTGGGGGCTGAGAATTGACTGCTGATTTTAGCTTCCACTTCTGCTTTTAATTTCATGAGAATCTCAGCTTCTAAATTTTCAGAACTCAAAATTTTTTCCACTGGTTGCAGGAAAAAGCCTGATGAGGTGAATGCAGAAGATTCTAATGGCTCAATCAAATGAAAACTGGTTTTGTCATCTCATTGCTTTTAAGACCTTTGCAATCCTGCAGGCCCTGAAACAAGATTTTCAGACATTTGAGGCTGGTTTCGGATCAGGTCCCTGTTCAAAGTACGACAGGGTCCAAGGTGGCCTGGCTCCAGGTTCCACTGAAAGCATTTATTTAGATGACTTAAACTAAAACAAAATCACAGGGGAGCAAAAGCCTGGGAACACTTCACTTTAAAAAAGGACCAATCCCACTCCATATGAAGAACCAGACTGCAGTTCAAAATGAGATCTGAGCAAGATCCAGCAAAACCCATGTCAAGTTTTGCTTTCACATGAGATGCCAAGTCAGAATAGTTTATGGCTGAACATGTCACAGAGATATCCGCAAAACGCACGCTATTAAACCCGACACCCCACTAATTCTGGTTGTGTTTTTGTTGCAAATTCGGCATTCAGCCCCAGAAACTGTTAGGTTTTACAAGCCCCTTCCAATACTGTGCAACTCCGGGAAAAATTCTGGATGAGCATCAAAACCCTGTGAAACTCAGAGTTCTGCCCCAAATCCAAGATGCAGTTAGGCATGAGTTTAAATACACAAGCTAAGGAGTGCAAACACCTCATCTACTGCATCAGAGTTTCAAACTGCAAACCTCTGAGTGGCCCTCTGCCCTCAGCACACACCTCCCAACATCTTTGTAGCACATTTGGCCGTCAGGACAGTCCCCAGCATAGGCAGGCCCCAGAAAGACTCAAACCCAAATGCCATGCAGGACTGGGGCACGTGAAGGGCATCAGGCTTGGACCTTCCCCCTGAGTCACCTTGTCTCAGGCTATCACAGACCCCTGGCCTTATGGCAAGGCACTGGTTTCCCCCATCAGTGTTTCAAAGGTATATTTTCAAGAAAGCTCAACCTCAGACTTGACCAAAGTCAGCTGTGAAAAAGCTGGTCCTGGTACACTGATAAAGCTTTGGAGAACCCCCCTGGTGTCTCCTACCCAGGTAAGTCTCTTTGTTCTACCAAGGGTGGCAACCACTGAACCATCTGGAGCTCCTGTAACACACTCCTGGAAGGGCAGGGGTATTATAAAGGACCAAGACTTCATGCATGGGCCATAGCGAGCACCTTCACTCTGATGCTGTCAGAGATTTTTAGCCAACTTTCTTGACTAAACACACACATGTTTTAAGAAAACCCCTATTTTAGAGCTGTAATGTAAACAACCCCAAATTATTACTATCCCCTAAAGGCTACTGCTGGCAGGCATCAGTGATAAAACTCTGCCAGAGCAGTCTGGCATCTAGCAACAATTTGTTTGTTGTCCTGCAAAAATACAGAGAGCCTTGCCATATGGTATTAGCAACTTTCTGGTAACATTAAGAAATATATTGGCTTGGAAAGCAGTTATCACACCAGAAAAAATCTTACATCTGAGAGGCAGGTCTATGCTGTAAGGGGTATCAGTACAGCAGTGCTGGTCAGGGCTGGGGGAGAGGTGATGGTGGTCTGCAGAGCCACGTAACCGCCAGCCCCCAGCACAGTGACGTGCCCCTGGCACAGCCACGCTTCAGCTGGCACAGCTTTTCTTCAGGAGCTGGACCGTGCTCGAGGGCACAAGCTCAGCACTGCTCCTCTGTGCTTTGTGAGTGCTGGGAGGGCTTCAGCACCAGAGGCAGCAAAGCTGTCCTCAGAAAGCACCCAAGTTAACCTGTCACTGCCCTGAAGCAATGCCTCAGACACCCCAACTAGCCAGGGGGTTCCTACCTTTCACTGCACAGTTTTTTCCCACTGTTCACATTAAGCACAGAGAACAGAGAAATAAAACCAAACTCATGAAAATGCTTTTTCCAAAATAACACATATATACAATGCTTTTTAAAAAATAATGCATGTATACTATGATGATTTTCTGAGAGTGTGTGTATACCAGATCCCTAAGGATTTTTGAAAGAAAACCCATAGAGAGATGACCAAGTCATACAGATTTGGTGGGAAATCACCTATTTTATATAATCACATGCTCTCAGGCTTGAATTCTTAGAAGGAGCTGAAGTGATGTAATGAGCAGGGACTTCTCAGTATACAATCCTCCTGCTCTCCCTTTCTGTAGAGCTGGCAGGGGTGATACCTGTGACAGACCCCATTCTATCACTTTTCTAACCTTGCCCCTATTTCTGGAGTTTTATCTGTAGCCACATCCTACCTCAAAAGAACCTACCCATTTACAGTGGTATAGGAGTCTCCTGCAGGCTCACAGTTTCAAGATTACAGCCCTATTATGTGGAGCAGCATTACACAGGAGCACAGGACACAACTGACAGTCACCATGCTGCCCCAACTCCACCTGCACTTTGAGTCCCATCCCACCCTAAGAAGATGGCTCCAGCACCCACCACCTGCTTCTCTGTCCTGGAAGAGCTCCAGGAGTGTTTTAACACACTGAGAGATGGAGCTGTTCTCAAAATGAAACCATCAGGGAACAATATTGCTGCTGGATCTGGAAAAGATGTAATCCACCTAATGCCATGGAAGAACATTAGTGGGACTGCTTGGAGCATCTTCTGAAGAAACTTCTGGATCAAATCAAAGATGTGCTTAGTTCTTTTCCCATTCTTCTCAAATCTTCTGGATTCCTTCCAGTCATTACTTACATTCCCTGCCTCTATACCTTGCTCTGAAAACTGAAGTCTCCCTCGCCACTGCAATAACCAGCCTCACCTCCCACTTGCCAGCTTTGCAGGAAGCCAAGGTCAGTCCAGAAAAACAGGCCTATTCTCTCTTCTCCCTGTATAGCTGGGAGCGCAAAATATTCTCCTGACTTGCTCTCCTGAGCACTAGTGTCGATGAGACTGTATGATCCCATGCGTGGCTGGTAGAGAACCACCGGAAATTCCCTAGTAACAGTGCCTGGGGATTAGGAGATGCTCTGATCACCATGTACCAGCCACTAGCCCTAGCAGTGCCTAGAGGAAGGGTCAGGGCTTTGGTCAACTTGTAATGGTGCTGACAGATCCAATTTGAGCTTCACAGAGATCACTGACTGCTTGCAAATGCTCTCCTGACAAGGGGACTGGGTCACAGCAGGAAAAGAAAATCTCTGCAGTGTCTTGTAATTCTAGAGAGCATGGATTTGATGTAAGGACAGACTCAGCAAGGCAGTTAGAGGTGGCCAAACTAATTAACAGCCACCTGCTCACACTATTCCTTGCTACGGAGACTTAAAAGACTTACCTTTGATAGTCTTCTACAAACATCAGGTCACCTCTATATTGATGTCCTTATCTCAGTGCATGAGATAAGAGAAGCTGAGACAGACAGAAAAATCACAGAAGGACTCCCCAGGAGAATCACAGTTAGAAACTCAGAGCTCCTCCGAAGAGACCATTATCTCCTCTCCTCCCCTAACACTGAATTACTGCAAATATTCAGAGTTCTTGCATTCTAGGTGACTGGTAAAGTTGTGCCTTGTCACAAGCAGACAAGTCACATTGCACCTCTCCTTGGAAGCAGAGCTGAACCTTTCAGAATCCCCTTCTCCCCCATGTTTGTAAGAAGCCTTGGAGAAACAAACAGGAACAATAACTTTAAAAGATAAAGTTTTTAAGAAAAGCACGTAGCATTCCTCTTCTGAGTTCTCATATTTTAGTCTCTCTCCTTGTAATATAACTCCACCAAAAAGTCTGGAGAAAAGAAGACTCCAGGGAGACCTCACTGCGGCCTTTCAATACTTTAAGGGGGTCTATAAGAAAGACGGGGATAAACCTTTTAGCAGGGCCTGTTGCTATAGGACAAGGTGTAACAGTTTTAAACTAAAAGAGGGTAGATTTAGGCTAGATATAAAGAAGAAATTTTTTACAATGAGGGTGGTGAGACACTGGCACAGGTTGTCCAGAGAGGTGGTAGATGCCCCATCCCTGGAAACATTCAAGGTCCAGTCGGACAGGGCTTTAAGCAACCTGATCTAGTTGAAGATGTCCCTGCTCACTGCAGGCAGGCTTGGACTAGATGACCTTTAAAGGTCCCTTCCGACTCAAACTATTCTATGATAACGTTCAGTGGTCCATAGAAAACTTCAGCAAAGTCAGAAAACTCAGGACCTACAATTTCTAAATGTGTATACGGAGACACCAAAAGCTCACAGACAAAAAAATACGGTCAAAAAATAAAGAAATGTTTCTTGGGCCTTCTTCAACATAACACCAAGAGTCAATGAAAAAACACAATCCAATTTGTTTTCCACCGGTGCTGGTTGCCTTAGACAGAAAAGTCACTCTCTGTATAACACCTGTCCTGTCTCCAGTTTTCATAAGCAGCACGTAGAGCATCGGAGACCTCAGCAGTTGTATGCTGTGATAATAAATAAAGTTAGAAACCTGCCCAAAACAACTCCAAGCCCTTTGGCCAATGGTGGCTGTGAACACACATGGGGTAACAACCAAGCGAGGGAGAAAACACAAGGTTTGGGGCTCCTGAGAAAGCTCCATCAGATGACCTGAAAAACCTCAGAAACGCTGGCTTAGGTGCAACTTCTGATTAAATAAATTAATTAATTAAAAAGACACAAAGGCTGCTCTTCTCAGTCCTGTGGGTTAGCCTGTTTGCCTGCAACACAACCAGCTCCAAGGCGGGGAGCAAGCCCCATCTCTGGAGCTCTTGCATTTGTCACTAGTTCCAGCTGCAAACAACAACAACCTGCTCCAGTCTGTAATACCCTTTGTAGGTGATTATGGGAAACAAAAAGGACTAAATTCAAAGCAGGTTTTCAACTGGGGGGGGATCCAAAACTGCTGACTGAGGAGGAGAACAAAGCCAGATGGCATATGCTGGTATTGTTAGGGATTATGCAGTGTAAGGCAATAGGAAATGAGCAGAGAAAAAGATTCAGTTTGGTCCCATGGCTCCTCTCTTGCCAAATGAACATACCGGGGCAACTGTGAAACAATCAGTTTATGGGTTTCTTTCCCCTCCACCCCCAGACTGAACTTAAATATTTGTATAAGCCCAGGCGTAACTTTTATCTAATGTTTTCCTTGGGGTTTACTAGCTGTTTAGAGCATTCAAGCTAAAAAGCATTCCCTCAAACTCTTGCCACAAAAAGAGCTGAACTATGATACTAATTAAAACCACACTCTTTGGTATCAGGAAGACGTGCTATTATTTTCTTTTTTTGCTCATGAGAAGCTGTTAATATGGGCAAAGAGTCTGGAACATTTTCCTTCCAAACGCCATGCTCCATACCCACTCCTGCTCAGGTCGGCTGGTTTGTGAACTTGTCAGCAGTCTGAGGTGGGAAGGCTCATATTTACAAGAATAGATTTGTTTACTTTTTTTATAACAAACCATTTGCCAACCTAACTTTATGAAAAGAACATCAAGAAAAAAACCCCAAATGCTTTACACTGCATGAAAGGTGATAAGCTGAAGAACTATCCTGCCTTGTTGCCTAATGGGCCAAATCAAGGCAGGAATCTTGCCAGAATATACTATATGCTTTGAAAAACAGCCTCTGACTTCACTGGACACTCAGTGTAGACCAGGAAAGGATGTGTGTTGCACTGTGTACCACAGCTGATCCATCCTGGGGTAAGGTCTATTAAAGAAAAAGGTAAGATTTCATGCTCATTTTACCCTTTCTAATTTGAATGCTTCTAAGGTCTCCATTACTGTGGCATCAGCACCTCATAAACATTAACAAAATCATCCTCATAACATTTCAGGGAAAAATACTATTAACACATTTAAAGGATGCAAAATCGTGGCACAAAAAAAAAAAATACTCAAAGGACAGGTTTGTGTTCAGTACAATCTTCAAAAGTATTCATGTGAGAGGTCTAAATCTGGTTAAAAAACAGATTTCCTTGTCCAGTATCAAACAACAGTGTCTCATTCAGAGCAGTATTGCACTACAGAAGTGCTGGAAGCAGAGAGAATGAGTCGCTTTGGTCCAGTCCTCCCAGAGCATCGATTTCCAAGTCCTCACCGACTTCGAGCAGCATCCTGGATGCTGCCTGCTTTGCCAAAGCAGCCCCACAGCGGGTCAGGCAGGCTGCCACGGCTAGCGGCTGCCTGCGAAAGATCTGCGCTTAGTCTCAACAGAAGCATCTGCATTGCTCGTGAGGAAAACAAAAGTGGCAGGAGGGATCCTCCGGGGAAGGCACTTGTCCCACAAGTGTCACTCTCGGGACCACAAAAGTAAATAATGTTTCATCAGAGCAATTTGGTTTCTGGTTTCTGTTTGGGAGCATGTCTTTCATTGTGTTGACTCAAAACAAAACTCAGCTTCCCTTTTTCACAGCCACAGAGAAACCAGATTTTAATTTCTGGTGGTGCAAAGTGCAGGCAGTGGAGGAGGGGATTTTTCAGTGCTGAGGTATTTTATTTTACATTTATTTTTTGGTGATATTTTAGCTTTGAGCAAGCTCCTGCCTGGTTAGTAAGCCTCTAAGTTTGCCAACAATACAGAAGAACTGCCTAAATTACAAAAACAAGTTAATACATAAAAAATATGACTTCAGCAAAGAAGTTAAGCTAGATGGGTGAATATGCTGTAATTTGTTACATGCTTCCATTGTGCAGGGATCCAAAGTAATAAAATATTCCTGTAACGCTAGAACCGTGAGGCCCAGCCCCAGTACAATGTTCGGATTCCAGTATTAGCTCTGCCACACCATCCCCTGGCTCACCGCTGAAAGGGGCCTTATGTTGCCTACCTCCCCAGCACTAACCAACCTCCTCAGCACAGTGCTCCACTTGTCATTTTATTTAGAATTTCCCTCCATAGAAAGATCAAGTAACAAAGTTATTGTGGAGGTGGCCACGACGCTGGGATGCTGAGGTGACACCTCACATCAATTTAATGCAACTGTAAAGCTCAAACCCATCCGCATCCGAAGCACCATCAGAGAATCCCAGGGCTGGCTCAGGAGCTCAATTTTATGGATGTGGGGGAGGGCTCGGGCAGGGCCTTGCAAGCCCCACATCCCCTCCGTCCTGCTTTTCATTTGAGGCTGACAGGCGAAGCTCGCACACATCATTACAGCCTTGAGGAGGCTGCTAAAGGTAACACTCATGTTACAAATGAATTAATAGGAAACACTTACCTTCCCCACTAGCTTGCCTTTCCTGTTCATGCAAAGGTAGAAGTCTGTCTCCTTCCCTTTGATCCGGACTTGACTGCCAAAAGTGTCTGTTTCCACTAGAAGCTGGGCTTGTAAAGGAAGAAGAAAAAAACATTTATCAATGTGGTCCCGTTAAGTCGGAGCATGCGAAGCTCATCAGTGCATTGTCCCATTACCTCTACCTGACCCACACCATGCTGGGATGCTCCATGAAGGAACCACCCAAGGAACCACCCAGGGGCTGAGCTCCAGGCTTGGTCGCAGGTGTAGGTCTGACATGTCTCCATCGTCTCCTACGCAGAGGCTCCAGATTTAATGCCAGCTTAGCACAGAGTATCATATACACGTGTGTGTTCCATCTGTCCACACCAACCCCACCTCCCCATCAGCAATACAAAGCTTGCTGCTAATGCTCTCCTTCAGGCTGCAGGAGGGTTCTTGGAAGGTAAGAACATGGATTTTATTCTCATGAAGATAAAAGATTAGCATGACAAGAATGAAAGTCTTTTCCCCACAGCCAGCAGCCCTGAAACACTACACAGAAGTGGTACTGCCACACGCTCATGGTGCAAAACATCACAGTGATCTCCTGAAGATCACCACAACAGCTAGCAGGGGAGAAATTCAGCGCTGCTTGTTCTGTCTGATCAACACCCTCCCTGCAGACATCCTCAGTGTGTCTAGCTATGTTCCCAGGAGGTCACTAATGGCTTTCTGACAGTCCAAGTCCGTGACTCCTGCTCTAGCTGGGAGAAATACGGCCAGTCTCATAGCACCTTGCAGGCTTACTGAGGCCAGAGCTGGCCTGCAGCATTGTCAGAAGCCACGGTAGAGGGCAGATTTCTGCTCCATCTTCATAAAGGACCTGCCCTAACACAATTTGGGTGTTTTTGGAGGAGTGATTGAGCTGCCACCCAGATGCGTAGCATGCCATCACCATCTTGAAAATTTAGACACGTCCAAATTCAGCGTTTTATTCCATCTCTGATCTAAATACAAATTCCAGTCATGCTCAAGGTTCAGATTCCAGGAATTTCCCTGGAGAGGCAGGAACAGGCAGAATGGACATTCTGGTTCAGATCCATCTCTGATATGGAGCGGGAGAAAGCGAGACATGGTCAAAACACAATGCAAGAATGTGTAAGTGTCAGCAAGTGCAAATCCACGGTCCTGCTCTGGAAATACTCACGCTTGTAAGACCCGAGCCTTACTGTAGAAACATGGCTTTTGCCAAACTCTGGAGAATGTTTGATCTGTGCTGCAAAAAGTCACATTCTTTTTGGCATTCATATTTCAAACTTTAAAACCCTCTAAGAGCAAATATGTTCACTGTAAGGATTTACCATGGGAATAGAAATAGGAGTTTGTTTCATTTAAACACATTAATATTTTTCCCACTTGTAAAGTCAACTTTTGGCTTCTGCAACAGTGCAAATATCACAAACCTTTAACTCACAAGGGCCTTAAATGGAGTTTTCCCTTTGCAGCTCAGTCACATATGCAAGTTCAGGATTTTCCAGTTACTAGCTGCTTACATTTATTTAGATATATTTGTTAAACCTGTTATCAGAGAGGATATTTAAAGAATAACTTCTTTCTGACAGCAAGTGGGATAACATCCGTATTACAGCAGAACATTACTTGCAATCATGCATAAATACATATATTTATCTTTTAGAAATGCACCATGGTTTGGGGTATCTGTGATGGAGAGCATCTTGCAAGTGACAACTGGGTTCTGCAGGCTTTCTCTCCCCACCTGCCAAGGTGGTATCAAACCACTGACCACTTAAGTGAGGAAGGGCCACATGAAGCAGAAATATCCCATCATAGAAAGGATATCAAGATGAGCCAAGTCAGGATGGAGAAAGATGGCACAGGGTCAAAGACAGGTCTTCAAGGGGTGGCTGGCCAACATGGTATAGAACTTGGTAAAGGCCTACTGCTCCAAGAAGTTCAGGGAGGCTGCTCAGATGCAACACAGGATTAATAGACAAGGGAATAGCCAAAGTATGACCACCTTTAAATAGATGCCTGTGAAAGGTCCTCCTCTCACATGAGCAGAGGACTCATGGTCAGTCTCAGAGGGGGAGAGCAACAGCTTGCACATGAGGGGTGGTTATGGAGCCAGCACAAAAGGTCCCAAAGATTGCCCCAAGAACCACAGTCAACACCCAGATCGCCAAGGAGTTGCCTACAGATCTACAGTGTTGAATCCACCCACTAGAGGGGTCAAGCGAGGGCTCCCCAGCTTGCACACAGGTAAGAACAGGACACTGCAAGCTCCGGTCTAAGCTGCAAGGCATTCCCCATCCATTCCAGTCTCAGTGCTGTGCCTAGAGCTGCTAAGAATAATGTTGAATACCAGATACTGCTTTGGGCCAGCCGAAGGAGGAGCTAACATTGATAAAACACTCCAACGCAAGAGCCTTGAGCTGCAGTCCTGATGGAGAGTTGGCAACCTGCACCTCTCCAACACAGGTCCTCACTGGCTGCCCGCGCTCAGATGGACAAACACGGGGCATGCTGGCCTGCATTCCCCACCCCCGCGCTCTGCAGCCAGTATGAGTAATATCCAAGCTGATTTTAATTTGAAAAATATCACCTTAAAAAGATGCCGGTTCCCTGCTGTGAAAATTAAAACCATCTGGATGGAGTGATTTCAAATAATTAATCTAGGTCTCCTTTGACACCGCTACTAATTAAAATATGATACCTTCCTCCCCCTTTTTAAATAAAGAATTTAAATAAAGTTTAAAGATCTAATAAAATAATGTCATAATTTAGAACTAAATGGAAGTCACCTTTCCTGCAGGCTGCAAAGGTACGCCAGTGCCGAGATCCCTCCCGGGCTAGTGCCACAGCACAGACAGAGCAGCAGCGGATGGGCAAGCATCCAGTGCGACACCCACAGCAATAAATACCCCAGCACCCCGAGGAGGCTTGGGAGCCCCAGAGATCATCCTGCACCCAATGTCTCCAAGTGGGGAGCAGAAGGAAAAAGGTTCAGCAGATGCTGTCTGCTCCTCACTGTGACCCCAGCTGCTGATGTAGAGGCTAAGGCCACCCATAGGCACCCACTTCTGAAAAATCTGAGTCTTAAGATGTTGGAAACATTTTCTTTTTTTCTAGGGATCCTTGACCTTTCCTACAAGAGAGATCAGTGTAGCTTTAAGGCTGGGTTCATAACCGCGTTGGCTTCCAGCCTAAGGCACCCCTTACAGCTGATTCTCCTTTTTACAACAGGCATCTCCCTAAATTCTCTCAGGGGCCCAGACAGGGACCTTGCACAACAGATCTAGTCAGCTAAAATCAGATGGGATGAATCCCAGCCTTGAACACTGCAAAAAGAGTTTCTGGGGGATGGAGGCTGGCCCAGCAGAAGGTCTCCCAGCCCACTCACAGGCAGCAGGAGAAAAGTTCAGTCACCTCCAATAGGATTTAAATTAATGTAAACTGGACTTGCCTTGCTGCCTCATCTCTGTGATAAAGATGCTATGGCCACAACAAAAGCACCAAGGAAAATCCAAGAGAATTCCCTTTTAGAACTCAGGTAAAACAAGCCCCCACCAAGGCAGAGCAGTGTCCCCACAGCAGTCTGCTGCTCAGAACACCTGACTTGCAGCTCCATTAGTCCCTGGATACACCATAGAGAGATTACAATCTTTATTTTCAAAAGCCCTGCAGTCTAGCCTTCAGATCAGGTATTATTGTTTAAATTCTTTGCCAGCTAGATATTCTGATATATTTTCCAGGGAAGGGGAGGGGAAAGAACGAAAGAGAAAAGATGTCTTTAGAGGGTGAGATCTTCTGCTACATGCTTTTGCCTTATTGGCCCATTTAACCTAAACCTTCCTGAAAACTCCCACTGGAAGAGATTGGAATTCCTCACATGTCTAGGTGAAAAGGGTTACATATATATGTTGAAAAGCTATCTTCCAGCTAAGAAAACATGAAGTCAGGGAGATATGTGAAGGTGGCAGAAAATATGCCAAATTATCTTTCAAATATTTCCTGGGAGTGGGAGGACGGGAGCCAGAAAAGCACCAGGAAAGAAAGGAGAAAGAGGGCACCTGAGAAGTGTAAGGTTTACATGTACCTATCACAAAATCCTAAGCACCAGCCCATTTCAGATAAATAAAGAGATAAAGGGGAAAACACAAGGAAAGTGCTGAAGGACTGGATACTTTGAGTCTATCCATCATTGTTTGGTTGGGTTTTTTTTTCAGGTGAAAATCCTGCAAAAGGAACTGCAGAGAGAAAGAAACTATAGCTTACACTGCTCATGGGCATCTTGAAGCAGGCCAGTTAAAACAGATTTCATGGGGTAAACGCTCTCAGAAGGGACAGAGATTTTGTTGCTTTTGTTGCATTTTTTTTTCTGATGCAATTATAAAGTCAGGGAAACCATTCTCAGCACTTGAATCCATTTCCAGTTAACGAAGAAGAATGTACGTACAAGTACACTGAGGCTGGGATCACAGCATCTGTGATGGAGAGTGGCTTTCCAGTTTAGTTACTCTGGTGCTATGAACCAAGACAAAGCACATTTCCATAGTTCAAAGCATATATTGCATCTGATGGGAGAGTAAAATTTACCATCTGGTAAGAGTGAATCTTCCAGTGTGAACCCCAGCTTGGCCAAGGGTGCTTAATAAAGCTGAAACCTGTTCAAACATGGTCTACCCCCTACCAAAACCATGTGAATCCCTTACATGACCACAACGTAGGAGAGAATGACCCTGTCTCCACATTCGTGATGTAATGACGAGGGAATAATGCCAAAATTAGGTAAAGTCTGGAGGGTCTAATAAAGGCCTGCAGGCTATGAACAAGTGAGGGAATCTAAGCTGCATCCTCAAGTTTTGTTTGCACACTTGTATATTCCTCCAAACTATCATTTTAAATAGTTATAACCCATACAACCCAACTCCCTTCTCAATTATTCAGGTGCAAATCAGGAGTAACCACCAAAATCAACAAGGCTGGTGCTCTGGAGGCCAGAGCTCTGACCCACATACCACTGTAATTAGCTCATCGAGTCTGTCTTGAGTGAGCATAGGATATGTATGTAAAATTATTAAAAGGGATGGTCATAGGGAGGCAGAGTAAGACCAGCTCCAACATTCAGGCTCCAGGTATTTTCTTTTTTAAGCCACTACTTTGCACAGGCAAGGGAACTACCCCGTGTTAGAGCAGGGGGACTGCATAGGGAGCAGCACACCCACTCTTAACCCAGGCTTTTAAAAATGCTGTTTCTCTAAATGAGGTTTTGTTTTAAACATCACATCTTTTACTCAGTCATCTGATGCAGTTAGGGAAGAAGACATGCTTTGGAGCACGTAAGCTGCTCAGAGCACCAACACATCAATATACACCATGCCATGTCCCCTGCAGCACTTCTTCTGCCCGATTTTGGGGTGGGAAGGGGAACAGGACCGAGAGCTCTGCATGAACAAAGGAAAGGCTGCAGAGACAACCCGCCACCTGTGTAACTTAGTAGCTCTCAGGAACCAGACAGGTTAAATATTTGCATGGGAGACATCAGAAGAAAATCTATAATGCAGCAAAGACCTCAAAGGCACTTACACTGCAGCAACTTGATCCTGCAAATACTTTCACACAAAGGTCTTCACACACATCGGAAGTCTCTCGAGTGCTGATAAAGACCCCTATATGGCTTCAGGGTCCTGCCTCTGCCACCAGCCACATGGACACGGAGGTGCAAGGTTC
The DNA here is from genome assembly GCF_003259725.1 of Athene cunicularia. Classification (NCBI taxonomy): domain Eukaryota; kingdom Metazoa; phylum Chordata; class Aves; order Strigiformes; family Strigidae; genus Athene; species Athene cunicularia. The sequence continues at coordinate 18,331,490 of NW_020799117.1, read as the reverse complement.
CCCTCTCGCCAGCCCTCTGCAGGGCTGCCTCCTCACCCTGACGACCTGCAACAGCCCCAAGGGCTTGATGTGATGGAGAAAAGTACAGGATCACTGCACTTTCAACAGAGAAACAAGGGCTAACATTCCTCTTCCTGGTGCACTCTGGGACACCTTCCTCTGGGTTTCACTTCTGCACTAGCTGATAAGAGCTTCAGTCTCCAGGAGATGCTTTCAGGCACTCTCATCTGCAAACAACAGCTCACACTGAGAAGGCATCCTGTCCCATTTCCAGGATGCTGAGCTATCCCCTTGGCACTCACTGGGCACGTCTACATGACACGAAGCCAAGACATGGGGAAATATCCACACTGGTGCCAACCACGCCAGGCTGAGTACCCAGCCCAGGACAGATGTGCCAGCATGACACACTGCCGCAGCAGTTAACCCCATAGGGGGCACAGACCAAGATACTCGGGTAATAAAATAGCACTTGCACACCAGTGAAACCTCCACTACTTAAGCCTGTCACACCATTACAGTGGTCTCACCTGTAAGGACACCCACCCCCAAAAAATTCCCCCACCAGTTAGTTCAGTGGTGGCTAATAAAACACATCCAGGGAATGATGCTGAGCTGCTGGTGTTCCCCAAGCATCTCAGGGACAATCTTGGTGACAGCCTGCTTCCCCACCCTGTAGGAGGTGCGTTGCTTATGCCAAATGGCATTATGGCAATCTCAAGGAAAAAAAGGAGATTCTGAAACAAAAAAAGTACTCTTCTCAGGACTGCCCAGGCTCCTAAAGGATGACAAAGCTTCCAGACACAGTCCCTAGAAACTAACTCTATTCATGACATCTTGGGAGCAGCTTCAATGAAAATTCAGTAATTTGAGGTCTTTTATCAATCCAAGCATATGCAAATTATTTGCCAGTTTAGCTGATGTAAGACCAGAATAAATACCAAGGTAGGTCTTAGAGATTCTTCCCAACTTAAACAAAAACTTAATAAATCCCTGAATCTATGATTCTGAGAAAAACAAACAAAAAATATCTGAGGACATGAAAATTATAAGTAACATATTACTGTCCCAAGTCTGCACTACCCAGAGTCTGATCATCATTTATCCACGTGAAAAATGAATGTAAAATACTGTCATTCTGACATGGAGCCATTTGCACCCATTTGTAGATCTAAGAAAACAGGATTAAGCAGTAGGGAATCAGACTTGGCTTCTTGCAGATGTTTTATACATAATTCACCATAAGAAACACTAAAAATATTTTGGCAGTTGCTTCAATGGTGATGAATAAGCTTATTTAGACAAGATTTAGTAAAACTGGAGGCAATAGGTTGTGTGCTTTAAAAGCGCCTGGGTGGGGAGTGGCAGCGAACAAATTCTGCACTGAACTTTGCCACCTGCAAACTTGCAATGACTAAGAAGTAGGCCTGGAAAGAGAAACGTTAAAAATGTTAGCACAGAAATTCCTCTATCTCACCAGGGTGTCTTGCTGCCTCCAAACACAGCTCAAGTGGACAGTATTTCTACAGAGGCAGGAAAACTGCTTGACAAGCTGCCAGGCTCCGAGTCTGGAATTAGTGAAGGATGAGCCTCAAAAAAGTTCAGAAGCTCTGTTATGCTTGAAAAAGCACCTAAAATGAAAAATAAAGGACCAAACCCTGATGTCTTTGATCATTCTCATTTGAATAAACTCCTACTGACATAGTCAAGCCCGACAGACAAGGACCACAGATCCTGGCCCTGAGCGCCTAGCTGAAACGTATCCAAGGCACTGGAGTCTCTTGGGTCTGGAAATAGCATGAACCTTTCCTGTCCCACAGAGGGTTAGAATTACCGCAAGAACAAACCCTGCCTAAGTTATTTTGACTCTCTTGTTCCCAGTCTCAGCTGAACCCAATAATAATACTGATGTACACAAAAATAACAATAAACAGAGAATGACAAGTATGGGAACCCCATGTACTATTGCTTCTCCAAAGCTGCTTTATATGTGGCCAGAAGTGTAGGACAGACCACATTTACACAGAAGCACTCATACACCTCTCTTGGGCAACCTGGTGGTTGGCTGCTCATCCTCAGCAATGAAGTAGGTGTGATGTTAGCATCACCATATCGTCTTACCGAGGAATCCCAAACACATAAATCTCTCCCACATGTCAACTCCAAGAGTTAGTCCATCCAGGTTCCACTGTTGTATTTGTGAGTGCTCCAAAATGGAGCTAATCAGGAGAAATGCACAAAGCATTTACAGTGTTAGCTGAATTAAGATTATCAGCCATGCCTGATATAAAAGATATTAAATTCTACCAAGCAGGTTTCTTATTCTGTGCCAGTAAAAGTTAAAATTATGACAATTAATTATATGGATACAAATAGAAGCATGTTCACACATTTTCTCAAAGGAGCTCAGTATAACTTTCCCTTCTTCCAGTGAGTAAAAAATATGCTGAAAATAAAGTTGCAAGACACTCCAGTATTTTCAACAGGATTCTTGTGGCTCTGGAACCCAGAAGAGCAGAGGCAGGAGTGCAACCTACCAGAAAAAATGTTCTGGCATATGGGGAAAATTCCTCTGTGTTTTAAGATTTTAAACAGGGTTGGCTCTTACAAATGGACACAAACATCAGAGATACCCTATTTCTTAATGCCTGTGCTGCTGAAGCTCACTTTTGCCAAATAAAAGGTAACATATTATTAAGTGAAGTATAGAAAATTGTCACTCTTAGATAAGAATAGGAGAGTATGACTATTTTGGGGCTGAAAGAGGTAGACAAGAGGTGATCTTCTATAGCAGCTGGGGGGACACATCCTCTGGAACCAGCTGCAGCCAAAGTAAGTCCCTAGGATGAAGCACCTTGAAGAAGGGTCCTCTGCATCAGTCCCTTTGAAAAGGTCTCTCCCTACAGACATAGCACAATTCTTGCAACTATTCTCAGAGCAGCAGCAACAGAAATAACACAAAAATCCCATGTCACACTAACTCTGCCTTTAGCACCTTTGGTTTCATATATTTATTTTTAGGAATACATTTGTCACAGGGCTTTTCTTAAACTATTACCCCCAGTCCATACCATAGGTAAGACTATTTACTTGCCTTTTACTGTATTTTAATTGCATCAGAAGTTTTAAAAGTTGTGGGGGTTTTTTTCCCCTAGAGTCATTTGGGACAAAAGGCATCTGGCACTGGGTATTTAAATAAGACCTGTCAGAACTGTAAAATTAGTTTTATGTTTTAATAAAGGTACTTTAAAAATCTCAAATATAATACTGCATTCAAACCATAAGTGTTTGGATTCAGAAATGGAGATCCCATGTTAAATCTTAATATAAAAAGTAAATCAAGCACAGAACTAAGCCAGTCCTCCATCTGTGGCATTATGAACAAGAAGAAAGCAAAGAAAAGAGGCAATATCTCTTGTAGCTTATTTGGAGGTATTCTAGGTTTAAAGAATCAGCAATGACAGTGTAAAATCTGTGTTATATTATTTGTTACTTATCCCCGTTTCAGTTTTTCTAGAGACCCAGGTCACCTACAAAGCTCAAACTCAGCCCCATATCTCCATCCAGAATTTTTTCAGCCCTTTTCTCTCCACCCTGCTCTAGAGCATCCTTCCTTCCTCTCTCCACCATGGAGGGATGGCCCTGTGCACCTACACAGAGAATGGTCCCTTGAGGCGGTGGGTGCCACACTGGCAGGTGATGCCACTGCGATAGGTGTTCCTGCCTGTACCCGTGCTAACACGGATAGACAGAGCTCGTTTAGCTTGGAGGGCTCTTCGGCCAGCTCTTTAATCAGCACATAATTCATTTTTAAAATCTTTAGTCATACAGACAAAGAACAAAAACCAAAGGACAAACCCTCCTTCCAGCACTCACTATTCCATGCCAGTGAGCATGTCCCTCTTTCCCACCAGGAAACCTTGTTAGCCTCCTATTTCATCTCCCTCTACAATCTTTGGAGCGGATAGGAGAAGGAAACTCCCCACCCTTATTTATACACAGCAGACTTGAAATATTTACAGGCACTCCTGATGGCCACATCTCCATGCCAAGCCCAAGGAGCAGGGCTGCCCCTCACCTTTGCTGCAGGAGGACGAAACCACCTTAGAAACCTGCCAAGGTGGCCAAGTCACCCCACGCTTGCTGCCACCACCGAGCTGCTGCAGGAGCTGCCAGTGCCACCGATACCCCGCACCGCCACAGCCACCGGCACGAAGGAGCCTGAGGACACGGCACACAACCTGTGGGGCAAGAGACAGCCCTTGGCAAACAACACCTTATCTGCAAGGGCTTTATAGCCCAGCGCAGAGCTGCAGCCACCCTGGGACTGAGCCACGGCTGAAGAGAGTCGTTTCTCCTTCCAAGACTCCAAAGGAGCAAAGGAAGCAGCTACCTTGAACTAAGGAGCTTCTGCAAGGTCCTGGTGGGGAAAGCAGATGGCTTTCCCTAAATCCAGGTGCCCACCAGGCCTGGCCTTCCACTGAGGTCATGAAGTAAGCAGAGACCTTTTGTAGATCAGGGGAGCAGGAAGGGAAGAGCCACAGGTGCGAGCAGGCTCAGGCCAGCCGCCAGCCTCCCCACAGCAACCGCCACGCTGCCCCCTCCCTGCCTCCAGCTGCCCCCTCCCTGCCTCCAGCTGCCCCGGCCGGGCGTTTCACTGCAGGTCCACCTCCGGTGTGAAGAGTTAAAGCTCATCCCCCAACAGGCACGAATGAAAAGGAGACAAAAAAGCAGGATGCTGGTGAATGACAGCAGTGGGTGGCCGATGGCCCCTGCCTGGCGTGCTCTGTATACAACAGGCACAGCCAAGTGTGTCTGGCACCAGACAATTATTTCGCTGGAGGTGTGTGAGGCGGGAGCACCGAGAGCCATTCTCACGGCGAAGCAACCAGCCATGTCGGCTAACAAAACCGCCCGCCAGGAAGTGTCCCTTTCCTTGCTCCTATCTCCTCACCGGGGTTTTGGGTTTGGGTTTTGTTTTTTTTTTTTTCTGTGTTGTCCTTCCTGCTGGGGCATTTGCAGCTCTGAAAAAAAAAAAAAAGCCCCAGGTCAAACATCCTCAAATGGTGTATTTAGTGCTTCCCCTCGGGTTTCCGTGGCTTCCCTGCCATTTTCCTACCAGCCTGGGAGCCAGCAGTATTTATGGGGTAGCGAGCTGACCCCTCGGCTGCGGTGGGCGAGAGTGCCTGACGTTAAGTGCTGCTAATGCGTTTTGCATTTGTGCTCGGGGGCAGGAAATCTCAACTTCCAGTGCCAAGGGGTTAATTATAATTTATATAGCAAGATCTCAGGCTGCGGGGTTGTTTTTTTTTTTTTTTCTCCAGCTAATTAAGAGGTACAATTACCTTTGAGAATCAAAGAGATATTTTGGTATCCAGCTCTTAGAAACAGATTACAGGCACTTAAAAGACAAGGACATCCTTACTTTTCTACACATGTTTAGTTTTTGATTTAGGTCATTAACAAGAAACTGTCATATTCCTGATCCACCATCACAATGTACTGGAGACCACCTATGGAAGCCACTGCATTAGGGCAACATACAGCACTGCTGCTTTCCCAGTGATTACCTGTATTTCCAATGCCATGTTTTACTGATACATCATCTGCTGTTCAGGGCTCTGGCAAAACTTTCTGCTTATTAATTAACAAAGCTTCATGATAACCCTGAGGTGGGTAACACCTAAACAGACCAGTCTGTGTTCAGACTGCAAGTCCAGGACTAACTCCCAAGACAAGTAGCAGGCTGACAAATATTACCGCTGTATTAGTAATAACTATTACTAAATCGTCCCAGGCAGCGTGGCAGCCCCTCTGCATTGCCCTCTTCTGCCCAACGGCCCAGCGCAAATGGGGGGGACCACTCACCACGCAGGACTTGGGAATTGCAGCTGAGGGATAACTAGTAGCACCAGTAGCTGGTGTAGACATGAGCACCCGGTGTGGCTGGGCAGCAGGGGAGCAGCACCCATGGGACCCTGCTCCAGCAGCTCCAGCCATGGGGACCCACAGGGCAAGCAGTGGTGGGCTCTGCCGGGCAGGGAGGCTCACGCCCTGCCTCGGGCTGGGGGATCCTGTGGAGCGAGTCCATCACCTCCCACAATCTCCCTCCATCAGCTCCTTGCCTTCATGTTTGTGTAGAGATTTAACAGTTACAGGTCTCGCTTTCTCACCACTCTCAGGGGTGTTTGCTGAGCCATTTGCAAAGGGTTAATGTAATTGAATATTCAGATGTAGGGAGAGGGGGGTTTGGGCTACAGACAGCAAGAAAAGGTTCTGGGGAACCCTTAAAGTCCTGCTCTAGGGAGTCACTAGTTACACACGCGATGCAGGCTGCAACCTCAGCTTGACTTGGCACAGGCTGCACACATACATCTTCCACCATTCATTATTTTTTAAGGATGCAGTGGGCTATTACTCTCTGGGAAATTAAGCACTTAAGTTAGAAACTGATTCTGTATAATTGTCAGCAGACCCCATATGCTGCAGACTCTCACACATCCATACCAGCATGCTTCACCCTGACCCAAAACACAGCTCGAAGCAGACACGAGACTGGCAGTGGCAATGAAAAACAACCCTTTCTCTAAAGAGGAGATCAGCATTAGGACCAAGAGGGACATCTGTCCATGTAGGTTAGAAATGAAGCTCATGCTGCCAAAGCCAAAAGGGAAGCTCAGCAACAGGTATCCAACATCAGCAACCCTCTGCCCACAGCCTGATTACATCGTGGCAAGTTTATCAGGCGGCCCTTTGATATGCCAACAGTAGCAAACTCGCTGTGTTGAATTTGCCGCAGTGCAGGCAGAAGCACACAAACCAAAAACACACCGTGTGAAGCATTATTGTTAAATTAGGAGGAGATAACACAGTCAACACCTCGGCATGGAGAGATGCCAACTGGTACTGCTCATCTCAAAGGAGCTCTGAGAAGTTCATTTAGAAACCTGACAATCAACATATCCTGCAGGTACTTCCATCCCTTGAAGCCACTCTTTGATAGGTGATTGCCAGAGAGAGGGCATATCAGTTGTCATAAGCCGTTTTACAAGAACATCTCCAAAACTATGCAAATGCTCTGTACCAAGCAAAGCGTTTTCAGTAACATGGGATTCACCAAACAGAATATTTTATTTCACTGAAGGAGATTAAGTGCAAATCAAGAAGAGTTTCCTATGGAAAGGTCGAGAATAACCAGGATAGAAGAGGGGATGGTATTTTTCAGAGGGTTTATCACTAAGTATAGGAAAGCATCTCTCTCCTCACACCAGGTACAGCAACCAGTGCTGGTGCAGGCAAGAGGCTAGGAAAAGACATGGCTTGGCACCGGAAAAAGCAAGACAGGGATTATAAAACTGTTGTTGCTTGTAGCCCAGGCTTAAGCCACTAACCTGCATGACATTCAGTGAAAAGGACTTATAAACACTTACCCAGCAATATGACCGAGTTATATAGGAAAGAAAAAGAAAGGAAGGGCAGATCCAGAGGGAAATACATATATACCAGCATTCCCTTTGCCTACAGCTTGCTATTTATTGAAGAAGCAGCAAAAGCTCCAGTGCATTTCAGAATACAAACGCTGACACGGAAATTCAGAGCCCTGAACCGCTTCCAACAGGGAAAATATACTGACCGCAGTCTGTTTGGAGGTCAAACAAAATCAATAGCCTTTCTCTCCAGTCTGTCTCTAAACTAAGCTTCTTTCAAAGACATCCAGAGAAAATGGATCATCTTTTGTTGTTGTGTGTGGTTTTGGGTTGGGCTTTTTTTGTTTTGCTTTTTTTAAGTGGTCAAACATTCATATGAGTATAAGAAACTCCTTCCTCCCTCAGCATACTGAAAGGATTGTATAGAGGTCAAAACTGCCCATCAGTTTTACTACACAATAGATGAGTTATCCAGTTGTTGGGGAGGAAACCAAGCTGGAAGCTCCTTAACACTCACTAAGAGAGGAAAAAATAAATCAATGTATTTGCTTGATCAGGGTACATTTAAAGCTCAATTAGTTCAACACAGTTTGCTGTTACAGAGCACAACAATTTAGCCTCAGGAGCTGAAGTTTGCTGCATTTCCTCAGATTCCTCCCACTGAGAGACAGATATTGGCTGCAGCCAGGTCAGGCACCGAGGAGGAGGAGGAGTGAGGCTGGAAGTCACAGTCGCAGAGTGAGAGCTGGTGAGAGGGAGCCTGACACTAGATGCAGCAGGACTGGGGGCTCCTTCCTTCCATGCAAAGTATGCTGTAAACTGGAGTCGTGTCCAGAAAGCAGTAGAGATGGTAACTGGTTATTGCACTGGTACAAAGTGTGCCTCTCCACTCCACCTTTTAAGATAAACTACATTTCATATACCATTGCTCAGATGGTATCATCTTGACAAATATAAGTAGGTCACCCCAAGCTGAGGAAAAGGGCAGAAAGACTAAAGCGGTAGAATGGAAAACTTTGCCTACATCCAATTTTTTAAAATAATATAAATCCTTAAAAAACCCAATACAAAAGTCACAAGGAGAAAAGGGAGGGACAAACCACAAAAAGGCACCTCCTAAGGGTCCCACTGAATACATCCAAAGGAGAACCACTGCCTTCAAAGCAATGGATCATTGACAACTTTATCTTACAGTTCTGTTCTGACAGTCAGGGTACAAAAATGCTCACCAAATCACTAATTCAGGATGGGAAGGCTTTCTGAGGGTCATCCACTTCAAGCCTCTGCCCAGAGCAGGACCATCAGGGCTAGATACCATTGCTCATTAGCTGTGCTCCAGCTTCTCTGCTCTTCCCAAGAAAGCTGACATCCTTGTCTTGATTTAAGCAAGGGTGCATCATCACTGCATCAGAAAGGTGGCTGGAGAGGGCCGGACACATCTGCAGGTGTCTTGGGCCCCAGCACCAGCGAAACTGAGAATAGACCAGCAGGAACAAGCTGCCCACGGCTGTGACCATGAACCTATGCCGTCCCTGCAGCCACAGTCCATGGAGCCACGCTGATTTGCATTTATCTAATGGGCATCCCACAATGCTGATGTGTGCTGCTGTCAGCACCTATACCAGCTACATGAAAGCTTCCCTATGTCTCTAACTCCCTATCCGAGTGCAGCATGCACACAGCATGCCAGCACCACCAGCAACACACATCCTGACTCATCTCTCACCCCGCACTCACATATGCTGCAGGAAGAAGGGTTTGTTCCACCAGCCACCATAAAGGGCACCTCATTCTTGAGAGAACATATTTAGCATCTTCTAATTAGGATCTTAGCTTCTCCTCATGCCCACACAGGTCTAATGGTTCCAGTGCTAGAAAATCCTAGCAAAGCTCAAGAGAGGTTACAGCAATGGTGACCATCAAATGTTGACCCAAGCACATTATGGTTGCAAGGACAACTAATGCTAGTAACTAGAAACAAAAGTGCAGTTTCTTTGCAATGTTTTTTATCTCCCCTCCTCCAGTCCTCCAGGTGGAACAATTTACCCAGCCACTATACAGCTCTTACATTTGCTTGTTAGCACCCCCAAATTAGCAGGTGTAAAGTCAATATCCTTTTGCCTATTTACTCCTAATGAGTCACCAGTCACAAACTTAACCTTAAAAAAATGGTTACAAATGCAGATGCAGAAGCAAATGAATCACCAATTCAAGGCAAGAATCACTGCTGAGCAAATGTTGCACAAAGGCAAGGGGCTGGACACACCACGCAGCACCCTACCATTGTCACCGGCTAAAACCTAACAGCTTTGATTTGCCTCCCACCGGCTAAAATGGTTTGAAATGCAAGGTCTTAACAAAGGTGCAAGACACAGGAGGAATGGGAAGCACTGCTGGGCACTTAATCTCCTTTCAGTCTCACACAGGAGCTCCAGGAATAGCTCTACTGAAGTCAGTGGAGTTTCATGAGTGTAGGAAAGAGGATAATCAGGCCTCAGTTGTAACAGAGATCCAGCCGTGTGATCCCTCCATACAACCAGCAGAAACATTATTTGGGATTTATACTGAAGTTACCTTTAGGCAAGCTCCATTGCTGATGGAACCTGGGACAACATCACTGATCCCAATGCGACCAGACCAGCTTTCAGCAGCTATGGAGTTCACCCTCCACCTCACCACAATGTGTGATTTGAAACTAGGAACCCAAAGCATCCCTCAGTCTGCTTCAGCACTCACCCCTGCAAAAATCTGCCAGAGCAGTAATGGGGGATTCTGTGGTGAGGATGCCCCTCACACCCACACCACATGGGAGCACGGACTCACTGTGAGCCTCATGACTGTCCCTGGCCAAGTGTTGAGGCCATTTGGATATTATTTTTTTTAGATTTATGTAGTGTTTCCATGCCATCCTATTCTTAGCCCTTCCCTGATGCTTCTCCACATTGAATTCTTCACCACCACCAGTCGCTGTGGGTGATGTCCCCTCCTGCTAGAGCTCCCCTCTCACATCCAACCACCTGTTTCCTCTCCTGCTTGTCCTCCCAATGGGAACATCAGGTATAAAGCAAACCATACCAGCCACGCCAACTTAAATCCAGGACCACAAGCATATGGCGCCTGCCATATGCTCAAACGCCAATGGCTTGCGTCACCATCACACCACTCAGGCACAACATCTGCTCCTCCTCTGTCCCACCAGCCCAGCTCTTGGATGAGGAACAGAAGCAGCCACGCAGCGTCAGAGAACAGGAACTCCTCTCCACAGCACTACCTGGGGCCAGATCCTTCCAGCCAGCACAGCTGCCATCCAGTTGTGATCACTGGAAAACTGCTTGTTGGAGAAGACCCAAAATTCATTATAGCTAGAAGGCAGGGTCACGGCAGATGGCAGAACGTTTTTCATATTGCTTTGGGAAGAAAGGCCCCCTTTTTGGTGGCTGTGAATGCAGAGGAGGAGAAGGCCTTTTAGGCACGCATTTCAGCTCTCAGAGACAACGGCAAAATAAATCTGAGCATTACCCAGTGATTCTCCAAGTTCAACCACTCCAGGTAGCATCAGCAAAGGACAGGCATATCCCCAGAGTGACTACAGCAGAAGTCAGGGACATAAAGCTCAGCAGACACTTAGGTCTCAGCTCCTATGTCACCATAAAAGCATGAATTGTCTTGTTGTGGGCATTCAGAAAATACTTAAAATTCACCAGGGACCAAAACGTGTGCTATTTATTGTTGGCACAGCTCATTACAAGGGATGCTCACACAGTGTAGCCACGCAACCATCTCCCTCCAACCCCAATACCCCTCTCTTCCTCACAGTAAGAAAAAATAGGGGTTTTTTACTGGGCCTTCTCACTCCCTTTTCTTCCAGCTTGCCTTCCCCTTCTTGTGAGCGCTGAGACCGCAGACGTTCTACACGTGTTCTCCTCTGCATCCGACTGGCAGGCAGTCTGGAAAATGCCAGTATTGGAACGGCCTGAATTCAGCGGTTTCTGAATGCTGATCGGACACTATTTCGTTCAAGCCACAGATAGTCATTTTTGGGGGGTATTTTCAGCTCACTTTTCGGACTCTTCCAGATTTCCAAGTGTCATGCATCAGCAATTTCTCCTCTTCGGAGCTTCATTGTTTTTTCACCTTTCCACCGAGCCTGAGGCTCAGTGCAGTTTTGTAGAGGACCAGGCTCTTCCCTCCTCTTCCAGACAGCCACGCAAAGCTACTGGCGTTGTTAATGTTTGCTGTGCTCCACCTCACAGCTGTGGAAATTTCTGACTATCTGTTTTTTATAAGAGTTGAGGTGAAATATGTGTGATTAAAGTGCCTTGGTTTTTTTATAAAGTCTAAAACCTTTCTTGAGCAAACCCCAACCTTAAACAGGAATGGTCTCACAGCATCTAAAAACACCAAATAATTACTTCTAACCAGGCTACTGATGTGGTCTTCATTTCCACCATCTCTTTAGCATCTCTTCATTTGCAATACTTTTATCCTGAAGGCACATCTACGAGGTGAGGGAATGGTGTAACCCTTTTTGGAGATAAGGAAGGAACACGAGGAGATTGAGAGGATGAAATTCATGCCACTTCATTACACATGAGGAGCAAATGTCCTTCTCTCGCCACTGCCTAGAGGGTCCAGCCACGGCGTCCCACCACCTAACCTGGGCAAAGTGGAGTGCAGAAGACGCTCCAGCTTAGCAACTTGGCTAACGCCACCAACATTAAGCCTCCAGCAAAGCAAGCTACTGACTTTAAGTCTCTCAGAGAACAACCTAGCAAGATCCCATGTTATTTTCAAGCAGAAGTGTGCTCTTTACACAACAACTTTTGAATTTTCCACCTTGTCTTTAACCAGGCATGTTCTTAACAGGATTATTGATATTTTTCATTTCCTCAAAATGTTTCTTATGAAGGACAAATCTCAGTGGCCGCTTCACAACATGCATGGTAAAGTACACCAAAACCAAAACTTACCAGACAATTTGTTGATGATGTTTTCCTTCCCCCCTCTCCAAAGTAAAAGGAGTGAAAAACCCTTTGCAGAAATACAGACTAGCCTATTCACAGGGTACTTTTAATTGCATCCCAAGAACCAGCTTGAATTCATGACTGGCTGAATGCTTAGATATGGGAAAAACTCAGATACCACAATACAAAGCTTGGTAACGGACACTAACATAGAACAACTGCAGTAAACTTAAAGGAGCTCTCTCAGTATTTGTGCACAGAATAACTCATAGCCTAGAAATATATTTAAAATTATGCACACGTCCTCCAGAACTTCTTCATAGAATCACAGAATCATAGAACAGTTTGGGTTGGAAGGGACCTTAAAGATCACCTCCCAGTATCCACCCAGCAGTCACCACATATGAACTTCAGATAAAAGTAAACTTTGTACTAATATGTACAGTGCATTGTGAGTCAAGAGGAGAAAGAGAAGCCCTAACTTTGTTTCTCCACTATTTCATCGTAGCCAGAGAAGAACATTTAGCAAAGCAGCTGCTTGAGCTTCATGGGAAAAAAACGTAATCACAGCAAGGCAGGAACAGATAATATCATATTGACCTGTCTTCAGGGTCTGGCATTCACATTTTCATAAAGTGTCTCAGAAGATAAATCACTATACTAATAATATTTGTATTGATTATCTAAACTGAAGCAGCAATCGACTCCATTGTCTCACTTCCTCTTAAATTGCTCACAGATGGGATCCTATTTCCTATTCTGCATTTCTAATGGGAACACTTAAATCACAGCACAGAATTATATACACACACAAACTGTTAACAAAAACCCTTTTATGACTTGCATGAAAATAAAGATTTTTCACTTTGTAGCTCACTTTCCACTCCACACAGAAATTAAAAATGACAAATTATGAGCAGACCTCTAAATTACTTCTCGTTATTTCTGGGTCCCTAATATTTACTGACAGACAGGCCTATGTTTTATGAACCCTGAGCAGCGATTATGGAGACTTGAAGTTTGGACACAATATTAAAAGGTGATTTTTTTTTTTATTTTTTTTTTTTTTGGTGAAAGTCAGGGCTCTTTAAGCTATCTCAAGGTCCAGAAGTAAGGAAATCAAAAATCACTGTAGTGTAAGACGAAAAATAAACAGCTTCTGCTGGTACTACAGGTACAAAACAAGGACTGCTGCAGAAAGAGCTGAACCTCAGGTGTGAAGCTGGCCTCAGTGGGAGTTTGGGACTGCGGCTATCAAAACCAAAAGTAAAGGAAATTGGCAACAAATACATTGTTTGAAATAGGTTTGTCATGAATGAAAAAGGCTTGGATTTTTCTTCCCAAACTTCTCATATCACCTAAGCAGAGCCTTCCCTTACCCTTGTCACAGGCACAGAATAGGGCAGAATAAAAAATATATATGTCTTAAACGTACAGATGGTTCGTAAAAGATGCTTATGGCACGTTGCAAATGGCTGCTGAACCTTTCAAAGCTGCCTGGAAGGCGAGGGCAGCCGAGGCTCCTCGGTGCCCAGCAGAGCCTGGGACCTCCTGCCTACAGTTCAGCGGCGGCCAGGAGCGCTGCGCTTCCCCTCAGCCAGAAACTTCCCACTGCCCCACTGCAGAGGAGAAGGGAGACTTTGAAAGGAAAAAATAAAAATAAAACAATCAGGGGATGTTGGGCGAGAAGGGAAAAAAAACAGTCACGACACAGCAGCTGGACGGCGAAGGCTTCTCTGGCTCAGGCCAGTCCCCAGGACCCATATGACTGTACAGCTGCCATGGTGAATGATCATCCCTTACGCTGAGGTCAGCTCTGCCCCCGGGCTAAGTAAGTGAAAATAAATGGTTTAGAAGATAAAAGGTCTTTTAAAAAAATTATTTGTCTTGTTGTCATGTCAAAACTGTAATGGGAAGAGACTGGAGGCAGCGATACGTCCGTCGTTTAAATAGGAAACAGCCATCCTGATGGTTCAGCAGAATAAATTACAAAGCAAATCACAGCTCGTGCGAGTATCGGGCTGAGCTGCTCCGAGACAGGCTGCCCCTTTACACATACCTGGTTCCTGGGAAGAAAAGCAGGTCTCTGAATGTCCAGCCTGTGGAAATACAGCTATATTTAACTAACCCGAATTGCTACTTGGGCTACATCTCCCATCTTTCTTGCAGGTTAATTCTGTGCCTTCCAGCCACAATGAGTTTAGTTTTTTCTTCCTGATCTTCCCAGGAGGGGGGTCAAAATTGATTTTGACTATTCTAGGAAGGGAAAGGGTTAATCAGGTTTCCCAAGGCAGCTTGCTGTTAAGGTGCCAGAAATACTGAGGGGAAAGAATGACTTGCTAAAGATGGGACAATGGCACTGGTATTTTGCATTTGTTTCCAGGCTTTGAGATAGAACAAATGGGAGTCATTAGTGAAATGAGTTTAGGGAGTTCTAAATTAGCTGTCAGGCTGCCAAACCCGAAGAAATGCTATGTCAGCTCATTAATTCTGGAGAGTGCAGGATTACCCAAACCTAGGAAGGAATCCTGCAAAATTTAGAGTCAATTAAAGGAGGCTATTTTGCTATAATAATATTTTCCACACATATTACACCTCCTCATGGAACAGAGCCCGCTTCTACCACAAATGAAATCTCTGGCGGGATGGAGTGTGGCTGATGTCTAGACAGCTGTAATGTGCTCTCCATGGGCTTGTCCACTGGCATCTCTGGGAAGCTCCAGCCAGAACAGAAGGCGGGGACTGCAAACTCTGGAGCACATCACCCAGGCTGGGGTGGCCCCAGGAAGGAGGCACCCGTCCCCCCGAGCACCTTGCTTTCCCATATCACCCAAAAAAGCACCATCTGTATAAGGCACAGTGTTCTGCACCAAGAATGCCCATGACACGTGGAGGTAATGCCTGTCATCCTATGCATGCGTGCACACCAGCTCTTGAATTTGCTTCCCTCCTTGGTCTGCCTGATGCCGTATTTGTCGACACCTTGCTAGCAAACCCATGTTTTGTTAACCTCCCCAAACCTCCTGTCTCAGGAGCATCTCTTGAGTCCTGAGATAAAACATAATGAACTCAGCCGGAGTCTTTGAGAGGACTTCACTGGCTCAGGGTGGCTGAAAACGCTGGCAGCGATGGGATGCTGAGAAGGAGAGATGCCATACCTGTGCACTGCCCCTTGTATGGGGTGTCCTCAAACAAAGCCTCCCATGCTGTAGACTAGAGGTTTATAAAATAGATGGTTTTTAACCTTCTAGGGGACCCAAGAAGTTTTTTAAACTGTGATAGACTAGGTCAATGGACAAAATACCACTTGATAGCACGCAGAACATGCTAATAATCTACCTACATATGCCGCATCCCCGCCTTCAGGACACCCAAGCTCTTGCTGCAAATAAGTTACCTCCACAGAACAGGAAAGCCTAAAGACCTCTCACATCCCCCTCACCTCTCCCGATGGCTATCACTTCTCATCAACCGGCAGGACAGCAGTAGCCAGGGACAAATTAAAACAAAAGTCACATGGCTGTGAAATACAAATTAGGCAAAAAATGCCTTCACCCAACCAAGAGAGCTCTGTCTCCCCAACTGCGCCGGATACAAAGATCGTGAACAAACAGGATAGAATGTCTTCTGCCTTTTGTGAAATGAAAATAAATGAAAGGATCTAAGGTTTCAGGTCACTGATCCCTCTCTTCCCTATCTGTACCATTTATCGGAGGTAGAATATAAAGGTTCCAGGTCCTTTTCTTTTTTTTGTCAGCACTTTAATGGTTGTTTTTTCTCCTTCCCCCTTTCATTTTCTTAATGAAAGGACCACTTAGGAACCTGTAAAGTAATAATAAGCTTATAACAGGAATATTGTTTTTCTGGGCCAGTGCGAACTCCTGAATAGGTTGAAGAGATTAAAGTAAAAATGCAATCTGTAAATAGATCAGTCTTTTAATTATAGTCTGTTAAGAGATAATATTTTGCTCACATAGATCTTCTGTTATCTAAAGATCTCAGAGCACTTTAGGAACATCAATTAAGTCTTAAAAAAAAAAAAAACAAAACACAACCTTGGGAGATAGGTAAGTGTATTTAGATTAATTAGTGTTGCTGCGAGCAGCAGGCATTATTATTAGATTTAATTTAGTCCAATAATTGACTTATCTGTTAATGGATTCTAATTCATCTGAGAAGGGATCAAATCCATCTGATTAAAAGGATTACATCGACTCAATTAATTCTATTAACTGATTTAATTTGCCATTTAATAATTCGACACATGGGGCCAGATCTTGGCCCCAAAGAACACATAAACCAAAAATTACATACCAGAATTATTATGCCAGCAAAACTATGCATTGCAGAGCATGCATTTTTCCTTGGACATAGCGTTTGCAGACGCGGATAAGACATTCAAGGGGTCTTCCTGGGACCATATTGCCCTAGCCCTGCAGTAACTTCTCTCCCTGAACCAGGGCTGGCTGGTCATTTTGCTGTACTCATGGTGGCTGTCTGGAAACGAGCAATTCCCTGCCTGAATCTGCTACTTCCCCTCTTCTCTGGACATTCTCTTCAACCAAGAGGTGAGAAGTTTTACAGAAGTCAATAAAACTTTGCAATAAAACTAACCTACCTTCAAAGGCATGACAACCCTCCCACGACAGCCATTTGTAAGCTGTATATGTGGAAAAAAAGAAAAAGGGAAAAAAAAAAAAAGGCATCTCTTCACTTGGACACTGTTCTTTAACCAGTTTGTGAATGTATGGGAGGAGAGGGGAAAGAGGTGCTAAAACATTATTAGCTCCTCCATCCTTAAAACTGGCTAGTGCTAATTGCTGGTGATGAACACTATGGACCTTGGCCACAACCTCCGCTGGACAGTTTCCCACATTAAGACTGAGTCTGCCTTGTCCTTGCCTAATGTTACCTTCTCTTAATGGGACTGAGTCAGAATAATTCAGGGCTGGAGCCAGCTCACAGGCACCTTCTCCCATGTCTCTTGCCTCTTCTCAGACAGGAGCTCTTGCTCATCCTCCTAAAGCCTTCCCCGGGCTGTAACCCTCAGGACATGGATCCACATCCCCTTCACCATCATCTCCCCTGTCAGTGGGGACAGGGTTAAGACAGTGGAGAAGCTGTGGGAGACTGCACCCTCTGCAAGACCGATGTAGCCAAGAAACGAGCTGGGCAGTCCCCAGTGCTAAGCCTGGCTCTGATTAACCGCACCAGCACAGAGGCAGTAAAAAAGAGAAAAAGAGCAGGAGAAAAAAAAAAGCCATCTGCTGCACGAGAGGAAAGGTGTCCTCCTTCAGAGGCAGATCTGAGCCGCAAGACAGAGATGGGGATCAAAAGTTTGCAACTGTTGAGATCCCCAGACCTGGTTTAAGCCTCTCTCTGGTCTTGATCAAAGGTTACTCCATAATAATGCCTCGGGAGGAGGGGTTCCCAGCACATAATGAATCCTGTGTCATTGCCTTTGTATCCAGTTTTGGCTGTAACACAGATGGTTCTCACTTCAGTAACTCTGACATCTCACCCCCCTTCATTATCACAGCTAGGAGCTCTGCGTGGTCACATCCTGGACCTCCATGTCCCACCTCACTGTCTCCCCGATTATCATGCTCTAAGTGTTCCCGTGCCAAGCAAGATGATGAACAGATTTCCATAACCTTTCAGCACGGCGAGGGATGGGAAGGCTTTGCAGCTTGACGCATCAAGGAGTTTTATTAGGAAGCGTGGGGGAGGGAGCAGGCTGGGGTGTCACCAAATGGCCTCCATGATCGGAGCACTCTGGGCTGTCAGAAGGAGACCAGCAGACAGGAGTGGTGAGGATTTGGTGGTGAGCAGCAGCGCAGGCACCAGGGAGCTCCCAGATGGGAAATCTCAGGCTCTGCAATTGTGCAGCATCGCCACCGGTCACGGGCACACTCCTGCGCAAGGATTTGTTGTTCAGACACGATTGCATATGTATGAAGGGGACAAGATGGGCTTTGACACATAAATTAGCACTTGTCAGCTGCTCACGGGCACACTTCCCTGCTGCACCCCACTGTAAATGCTGCCTTCTTTTATGGAGAGAAAAACTGCATCATGTTACCTGACAGTCACTGCGGGCTAGAGTGTTTCCTGGGAAGCCAGCAGCTAGGGCACAGCAACTAGTTTACATATCAAACCTTCAGAGGATGAATGCAATAAAATGACACAATAATTAGCAGCCAAGTGGCACTTTCCACTCCTGTTTTATCTGGAAATTTGGGAATGACAAAGGACAAGGTTGATGAGATCTCAGGGCAGGGCTTTCTCTGAAAGACTGGGTGACTCTACACACACAACAGCCCTGGCGGTTCATGTCACACCAGCCAGGTGCTTTCTAGTTGTCATCTCCCACAGCACAGCTCACCCTGCTCCTCCACCTGCACTGGCACGGGCAGGAGATGCCCTCTGTGCAGGGCATGGCCTGTGCCTCACCCTGCCTGAAGCTCCTAGAAGGAACGACCCTTTCTCAATTTTGACCCGGCATCATCGTTGCCCACCTCCACCTCACCAGTGCCACACGTGAAGTCAACCTCATATGAACGTGCATGCTAGTCGATGCATACACAATGCACCTCTGCTACAACACATGAACGCACAGGGCTGTACCTCCACAAGAGAAAAAGGACCAGTTCTCCAAACGGCCTTAAAATCCTTCCAGCAACCAACTTGAGCGGAAGTATCTCTGCACAACCACCTCAAAATGTTCCAGAATTACAGAGTTTTTTCATAATTCAGCATGTTAGCATCATTTCTAGCATGTTGCTTGTGTACAAATCACAATGAGAATAGTTGAACATGCTGCTAGCCCAGGGGCAGTTCAGTGATTTGCATTTCTGCAGGATCCACACATCCAAAGATTGAACTTAAACTCTGAGGTACTCTCAAAGCTCCAAAGTCTGCAATTTCAGTTTAAACCAAATATCCCTCCCTCCTAGAAAGATGAGAGTGGATTCACCCAAACTCCAGCCCAGAGTTCATGGGGAAAGAACATCCCCAGTCACCAACCTGGGTATCATTTATGAATTACAGTAAACACACTGTGAGCTCATCTGTTGGACAGAAAAAGATTTTTCTCTTCAAGCCCCATCATACGCTAATAAATTGGGGTATGACACTACTGTGGGAACTGCCTGCAGCTGGGATCCAGGCTGACAGCCTGCTCCAACACAACAAATCTTAACCTGGAAAGGTTTTCTTCCCTTTTATCCTGTTCTTTATTGCTCTTCTTATTTTTCTCCCAAGAGGTTCTCAGCCCAACATACAGAATTAAAGCCGTTGACCTGGACTCTGGGGGATCCCAGTAAAAATTCTTACCATATTTATCTCCATCTTCTCCTTTGGCACTGATCCTCCTGCCAAGCACCTGGATGTGTTTCCCACTTGTCCTGCTGTAGAGCTGATAGAGCCGAAGCTGCTTCCTGCTCACGTCGTCCCTTGCTCGCGTCTGGTTCTCCACATGTATCCGAAAATCTACATTCTCCTCGGCAGCAAACATCTGAGAGCAGATGGGGGGAGAGAGAACAGACCATGAAACAGAACAAGCCTCTTGGACAGAGAGACTGCACAACAACTTGCCAATGGGCACGTGGCGCGAGAGGACTCGGATTTGGCTGCCCCACGCTTGACAGCCGCGGCCGCAGCATCCGGCACTTGACATGTAATTCTAGCCGGAGCTGGCTCTTGACAGTAAAACAAACCTGGGGTTTTACAATCAAACTCGGGGG
>NW_020799117.1:18283278-18311304 GCF_003259725.1 Athene cunicularia | reverse complement strand
GGGGGGGAGAGTAAAAACTTCTACTCAGTCCTGCTTTGATTCAATCCTGGTCAGCCATGCTGGCCATAAATTAGGCTCTGCTTTGCATATGCACAGCCTCTACCAGGTTACACAGACACGTAGGGAGAAAGGGGATGGACAACTCCATTTCAGAAAATCTGTGCTTCACCTTCAGCAGCTGCAGTGATTCCTCAGATTAACTGCAAGGAAGAAGTCAAGGGAAAAAACTATGCTGACATTAGCAGACTGGATTCTAGCTTTGCACAGGCACAAAACCTACTACAATAAAAGTGTCATTTGTACATGGGCACTCTTCAGCCTAACTTTTTTGTCAACTCTGCTTTTCAGTGAAGCCAGCTCACTGGTGAGCATCTATGGATACATCTCTGTCTGCCTCAACAGGGCCACAGCTTGGGGAGAGATCACGAGGACCAGCGAGAGCCAAACCACCACGTCCAACCGTGAGGCTGTTATCAGGGGTCTGATCACTTGAGCCACTTCATCTGTTTTTTCTGGCCAACAGATTAAATTAACCTTAGTTCACTACAGCCTTAAAATATTACCAGAAACTATCGCTGACACATCTGTCCTTCTCTGGAGGTCTTGTTTCCTATCTTAACTGTTCCCCATAAATACCAAAACAGGATTCCTGCCTTTGCTTCCAGAGTCATCCTGCCTTGCCCAAGGTCAGAGGACCAGACAACCCATATGTTCTCAAGACGCCCTCCCAAAGGGGCAGCTGGGCAGCATGCACCCAAAAGCACTTCACACCCGAACAGTATGAAAGCACAGAAATCGCTCCATGGTCTGTACCCAAGAGTGTTTGCACCACAACATCCACACTGCCCACTTCAAACTCACAGATGGATAATATTTTGATGGAAGACTCCCTTCACAGAATAAATCATTCAGAAACCAAAATCAAAATATTATCAAGTGGCACAAACATGAAACCACTGCACAATAGGTAATTTTTAATTTGAACAAGTCAAAGTACATTCAAATTCTACTTGTTAGTGAGCTCTAATGCTGTGTACCACTTGCATGCAGGAGACCTCAAATCCACCACAGAATAAAAATCACATGGGAATTTAATGATGCCTAGGTTTGGGACTGGCAGAGGAATGACATTTGCTCCTAGCAGGGTTACTACTTCTCCTCCTAATACATTTCTACTACAGCACTCTTGCAAGCAATGTTGTTCTGATATATTGGTGTGGGGATGAAGCATGCAATGCAAATGAAAAAAAGTCAATAAATCCTCATTCAGGTCCACTTCAGGCTAAAACACATAAGAGCAAGTGGCCACAACACGCAAAACAATCCCACTTCAGCCTCCTGCATGTCATCTCATACCAGCAAATATTTCAAAGTCAAATACTCCCTGAAAGTCAAAACCTCAAAAGAACTTTTTAGCGTTTCCAATTATCAAGTAGACACACAGTTCAGCAGCAGGAGGAAAACTTCAAGCAGGCAGTGCTACTTAGCACCAGACCTTCACTGAACAACCCAAACAAAAACATTATATTCAACACAGTGGCAACAGCAATGAGGTTCACAGGGATGT
Organism: Athene cunicularia; assembly: GCF_003259725.1. Lineage (NCBI taxonomy): Eukaryota > Metazoa > Chordata > Aves > Strigiformes > Strigidae > Athene > Athene cunicularia. Next base: position 18,309,737 of record NW_020799117.1, on the reverse strand, counting down.
TGCGGGATCACCTTTGCTGCTCTTATTAAATGCTGGGATTATGCTATTTGAATCCCAAGTCCTAAGAGACAAAGTGATTTAGCTCTCTTATTTTACTGTCAGAAGTCAGCAGGAGACTGCAGGAGCTAAACGCACAGGCTAAGCAAACGGAGATTCAGGGCGACACTGGATCTAAACAGACAGTGAAGGTGACGACAGAAGTGACAGACAAGTATTACACAATTAATCATAGCAGTATTTCCCACTCTCAGAAGACAGCGAAGCAAGAAGCCATGACCCGAAGCTGAGGACGTGAGAGCAGCAGCACCAGAACACCTGCCAGGAGGGCACCATGGGATGCTGGTGGAGTTCCTGAGCCAGGCTCTGCTCGCTCTCCTCTCCTGAGGCACCGCAGCTATGTCTGAGAACAGCAAGCAGGACTTGGCTTTTGACATAATGATTTTTTTTTTCTTCCTACATACGTCTTGTTTTCTTTTCAAATGATATTGTTGCAAAGGATGCTAAACTACTAAAAAACAGAGATGTGCAAGTAATGTTGATAGTCTGCCTCGTACCCACCAAAGCAAGGCTATTTGCAGTTAAGATCCTGGCTCCATCATTTTAAGATTTAAAACAGATTTTAAATCAAGATGACGTCGTTACATTGCTTTCACCACATGTTAATGAATTTCACATTTTTCTAGGAAAAAAAACAAAACAGGTGGGATCTGAAGTGGGGGGAAGGGCAGGTGGCTTTGCTTTCTTGGAAACTTCAAACAGAAAAGGCAATCTGTTTTCTAAAACATGTTTTAATTCTCTCTTTTAATTGTCTCTCAAGCACTCACACCACAGAGGCCCCAGCCTGTAGTCGCAGTGCTGGGTGGACTCCGGAGCACCCATGGAGTGATCCTGCACTGTGGTCAGCTCCGAACATCCCACAAATCCCCCTGCATACATTTGTCACAGTTCTCCTGTCCAAGATCAGCTAATTAAGTGTCTCGTCCTTTTGCAAGAAGGGCACGCTGCAGCCCAGAGGGATGATGTCTCCTCCTCCCCCAGCAGAGGGCCTGGCTGGCATTACCCACACCCTTGTCCGAGCCCAGTGGTAGCCTGATGCAGGGATCAGCAGGGGTCACTGACCCCTGAAATAAAGTCAGCCCAAGCATGTATCACTCCATCACTTCTCCAGTAAAAGGCCCAGCTCTAACCCAGGGAAAGAAATCCTGGAGGGGGAACGTGCTACAGGTTCTCCTTCCAGCTGACTTGTCCCCTGGTGAAGAAGCCATGGTCCAGAGCAGCAGTGAAACCACCAGGATTTAGCTGCCTGCTTAAAGATAAGCACATGCTTAACCACTCTGTTGAAACAGGATGCTCGGCTGGAGTGTGGCCAAGGTGAATTAGCCCTGCCAGCCTGGGCTGCATCTGGCCTGCAGCGGGGAGTATCAATACTCTAAAATAAAATTTCATGCAGTGTTGATTTCATGAGATAAAACCCATTTGATCATTGCTGAAATCCATTCTCACAGTATCCCTGCCCTAAAGAGTATGCTCCCTCAAGCAGCTAACTTTACTGAGATAAGAAAGTCGATTTATATATACCATAAGAGAGACTCTCTTTCATAAATCTCAAAAAAATTAGTAACACATGCCTCTTTCGGTAACTAATCGCCAACACGCGCTCCAGAAGGTCACCTAAAACCAAGTCCATCCACCCCCAAATACATTTCCATAACAATCACAACCACACAAAAACGAATGCAGAAATGTCTTTAAGTCCCAACCCCACATTTAAGGGCTTTCACTTCTGTTCACCAAAGCAAAAGGAAATTTCTTTCCTCATTTTAATTTTTACTATTGATATGTTATTACTGCATATAGAAACATCATATACAAAATCACCTCATTTTTTCTGGCTTTTCAATCTGGTCATCCATGTATCCATGCTGTAGGTAGCAAAACCTACAGACTCTGGAGTTCAGCACAACAGATCCCTGAAATGAATGTTTGCACCTTCTAGCTCCCAACCACCAATGTACCCTGTGGGACACTCTCTAGGGACAGGAAAAAGGTTTCCTGCATTACTTTATCCCCTCCAGCATTATAGTGGGATTTGGGATTGTACTGTGGTCTGTTTTACAAATCTATCTAACTGGTATGGGCAGCTGTCTATGCAGGACAACTTCAGCATCTCAGTATAGTGGGTTTCATATAACTCCATCTCATTCTTTGCCAACAGTTTATAGTCTGCAACATCCCAGTCATTAAAACAGAGCCTCACATTTGGTTTCCTTTTTATTATTCTTCTCTTTTTCTTTTCAATCAGTTCCTCATCCATTTATTATTTATTTATTTATCACCACATCTTTCAGTGATAATATACAGCTACAAAGACATCCTAAAAAGACAGTTGTCAATACAGACATTATGCAAGGGAATAAACAGCATTTCTTTTAAAAACAGCCATCACCTTAAGCAACTGATGCATCAGAAATGCCCCACTCCTGAAAAGAAGCAGCTTTCCCTCCTCTCTGTTGTACTTGCCCAGCCATTCAAGCTAGCTGCATTTAGTCCTACCTCCTTTCCAAATAGCCACAGAAACCAGAAACGACATCTGTCTTCACACAGCCCACACTGGGAGATTTTCAAGTGCTTTTTTGCCAAATGATTCTCAGACAACGAGTGCATTTAATTTTAAATGACTTTACAACGATCCTTCAGCTTAAAGAATGGCTCTCCTATTTGTTAAATCCCAGATGGAGGGCAAAAGAAAGACCATTTTGCTGATGCAGCCTAAGGTTTCACCATTAAGTAATCCAAGAAACGTTCAAGAATAGCAAAAGCCTCTGACAGCAGCACTGCAGTGTTACTCCTGCACGAGTTTGTGCCACATCTCTGAAAACACCAATGCCTTGTTGTCAACAGAAAGCAATCACAGCCCCACCAAGGCCAATGAAACCCTCATGGTGCCAAGCCATGTTTACTGGCTCTCCATCTAACCAACCTCTACGCACACTGAATTTTCTATTTGGAGCTTTCCAGTAAAGGGGGATGTTAATCTGTTACTGCTCGTGTCATAAAGAGTTACAGCATGAGATGTCCAAGGCCCACAGCATGGGCAAGTTAGCTGGGAGCTGGACTTCAGAATTTCCTGATTTTTTGTATTTTATCCTACGGAGCCTCCAAGCCTCATCAGAGAGCAAACCATATGTCATTCCCCAAACTGAACTAAAATACAAGATCCCTCTTGCTAAGGGCCTTACCAATTACAAAAGATAAACAAATCAAGCTATTCAAAAATCTTTTCAAACCCCATCTGATAAGCAGGAAATACTTACTGCGTTTCAGCCATCAAATCAACCTAATATTAATGATTTTCTCCATGACCTTCTAAACACATGAAAGTTAACTCACTAAGGTCAACAAGAGGATATCCAAGACAGATCTCTCTCAAGTCTGCAAAGGCAAGTAACAAACCACTTTGCTTCCATGACTTTGGCAAAATTCCTCTATGCCAATTACAGCAGGATTTGCTAGCTCACCATGACAGCCACCCTCGACATACAGTGAAACACAATGCACTCCTTATTTGCTGCTTTTTCCTCCTCTTAACTGCAAAGTCAATCCGTCGCCAGGATATTGTTACCTCTAGGTTACGGAGCCTAGTTTGAAGTCAGACAGAAGTGGATGTGCACTGCTTTGACATACTCACTTCTTTGGGCTCAGTAGCATATTTGGAAATTCATCTAACACAAAGCATCTCCATATTCAGATGCACAGCACAAATGGAGCAAAGGGAGAGGGCACTACAGAGTGAATCTCTGTGCATCCAACGGGAGAGAGGCTATGGCGTGACAGTGCCAGAATTGCACGAATGTAACTAAGCCTTTCAAAATAACAGAACTTAACCTTTGTTTTGGTGTTTGCTTCTTCCTAGTATCCACAGAAAAATATTTTTTCCTTGAAAAATAAATATCCAAAAAACTAAGTTGTACTCTCAGTCTTAAGAGATGTCACCTTGGGTATGACTGTGTACCCTCCAGGATGTACTGCGAGAAAGGGCAACACGGCGCTCCATGGAAGGGGTTGCTCAAAACAAGAAGACATGAGACTTCACGGAAGACTTCACCAATGGTGTTTATAAAGTATTTCACTTGAAACACTTTTGGGTTGGTTTTTTTTTTTGGTGGGAAAAAGTATTTCATCAGACAGAATGAATATCCTATTTAAAACCCAGATGCCAAAAGATCTTGCTCCACAAGAGCTGTACCACTCTATAGCCTGTTCATAACTCAAGTCATGAACCATCTTTTGTCTTTGCTTTCTTAGAATGCTGTTTCAGAATCACTTCCCTAATATTCTCTGCCTTAATTTTCTACCTCGTATATCTACCTCCAGTTTATATCTGTTTATTCTTGTCCCAACAGTGTCCTTTAGTTTGAATAATACTTTTTCCCCTTGTGTTTCTCCTTGCAATGCATTCAGGCTATTCCCTTTCTCGGCTCTCTTCCCAACCTTCATTTCACCATGCCGGGAAAGGAAGAAAGTCAAGCACCGGACCCCCTCCAACTTCACCTCCCTCCTGCGCCTGCCCTCATTGCAGAGGAGCTCCTGCCCACACCAAGAAGCGATGCCAAGCTCTCAGCATGGGCCCATGCAGGAGACATCAGCCCATCATGGGGAGAAACCCAGAGCTCTCCCCACTCCTGCACAGATAAACTCTGAAACTGAGCCCCTTCTTTGACCTGACCACTTTCAAGTTGCTGCAGTACGTGAAATTCAAGGATGTTTGTTCTTTATTTGATGCACTCTAAGTGAAGTGCATGTAGCGATGTAGCTGGAAAGGAGAAGGAAAAGGGGTGATGAGGGGTCGAGCCTGCCTGTCCCTTTGGATTTTAGAAATGTTAAACAAGACCCCAAGAGAAGACATTTCCAGGGCTTTGAAAACAGGACATACAGCTCAGTGAGGTGACACATACTTGGATCCAAGAACTGCTCTGCAAGCGGAGCCTCCTTTTCTCCAGAGAGCTGCCTGCCACATTCAGAGAGGCCATACATTAAACTTCCTCGGGCAGCATCAGACCTTCATTTTTTCTGAAACACACAGCCCCTGAGAAATATGGCTATCACTCAGCTAAACTCCCCAGCATCTCCCCAAGATCCCACCAGCTTTCCAAGACATGTACCACTGCTATCCAGCTCCCCCAAAGCAATGTGTCTATCAACTCCCAGCTGGCAGACAAGTGTTACTGAGCCTGGTATGAAACCATGAGGAAGGTGGGAGGGAGTGCCAAAAATATGGAACCTGAGAGAATTTGAGGAAACGAATGTTTTATGGCCCATCAGTCAGTATTTGGCCATTTTCTAGAGAAAGATGATGCCGCATTCAATAAAACCAAATTTCTCTTTTTGATGATTGAGTGAGCCTGAGCCAGAACTGTGAAAATGCACCATTTGCAAGATGGTGACATTTTAAACTTGTTCCACCCTGGGAAATGGTTCAGTCTGGGGAAGAGCAGGGTTTCAGCCTTGATTAATGACTTTTAAAACCCCAGCCGTACTCATGTGCAACCAGAGGAAGGGAAGGCGCCTCCAGCCAGCACTGCGTGCTGGTGCAAAGCCCAGCATGAGAGTGCTGCTGAAGTGCTGCAATGTAGCTCTCCTGAATGGGCTCCAACACTCCATCCTCCACATCTCCACCTGCATCTGCCCACTCATTATAAACCAGGTCACTGGCTGCAGCCCCCAGCTCACATTATTAATATAATTACCATGAGCAACAGGCAGCTCAGCAGCCTGCAAGAGGGAGCCCGCTCCTCCAGCATCAACCTCCCCCTAACAAGAGCCTGTGTTGTGCCATGGTGCAGCAGCACCAAAGGGGCGAAGGCTGAGCCACCTCCCAGCACCAAAAGGCACCTCCTTCCCAGTGGGACCAGTTCCTGCTACCTGTGCCAAGCAAAGCAAACCAACCCCGTGCATCTCAGCTGCAGGGCTGTCTGCAGGACACTGCCTTTCACCACGAGCACTTGACAGTTTTGATTGTCCAGAAATACAATTCAGACCTTAATTGTTTTTCTTATTTTTCTCCAGTTGTGATACATCGTTTTTTTAAATTCAGGGTTGGTATTATTTTACCACAGCTATCAATCAAGCAATGAGCAAGCAGGGCTTTTTCTTTCTTCCTTTCTTTCTTTGTCTTTCTTTCTTTTAATGCTTGTTATATCTCTGCTATATACTTCCTCTCCACACAGAAATATCCCTTCAAAGCTTGATATTATTGAGCAGCTTTCAACCATGCCCAGCAGAGCCATGTATTCTCTGCATTTGTCTGGCCTTTGTTTCTAGGAATGAAATACCAATGGCTGAACAGTGTGACTTCATTTCACTCCTTCATTCCAATACTTGTTCTATTTCTATCCCACTGGGTCAAACTCACCTATTGTGAGACCTCACCGATTTCAATTACATCAGGGATTAATTTGTTCCATTGCGTTGAAGCTGTTAATACAATCCTGGCTGGCTCTAGATTAGAAAAGGCACGGTGGAGACCTCCCTCACAGGCAGTGTGTTTAACAGCGGTCTTGATCTTCATTTTTGTTCAGCGGTGGGGTTTTTTTTTTCTTCCCTTTGTGCCCCTTTGCCCCTCTTTTCACAATCTTCCCCTTCCTTTCTAAATTGCCCTTATCAGAACTGGGTGGTCCTTCTGACTTCCACTGCGACTGGCAAAACGTTGCCTTCCAAAGCTGCTGCCCAGGGCTTGCGAGGGAGGTCGGGGCTGGAAGGAAGGTCCGACCCGAAGCCACCCAACACCACACAGAGGTGACTACTCCACTTTTGGCACCTCATCTCCCCCAGGATGATTTCAAAGGGTTGCTGCAGGTCCCCATGTATCCAAAGTGATCTGCAGGTGCTCAGTTCTGCAGCTCTGACTGTTGGCTGACTGTCAGTCAACCGAGGCCTCAAGAGGAAAACTGAGATCCTCCATGCAGCAGATGGACGTGCTGAAATGCACATTTGTCAAGTAACTCTGGTTGTCCTTTCTGGGGTTCCCAAACTGGGAAGATCATGACACATATTTAAAACATCCAGTCCTGTGGTCTTATAGGATATATGTGATAACAGTTTAAGGCAATCTCAGCAATCTTGACTCAAAGTTGTCATTTATTCATGTGATTTTGTCTCAGGAAGACGAGACATATCATCATACTGATGCAAAGAGACTTTGAGCCCATGTGGGTGCAAAGCAGTTTAGCTTTGCTCAAGTGCTACAACTCTGTTCCACAAGATCCACTGCTTTTCCATTTTAAAAAATCCAGTCACATCTTAGTGAAACTGTATTTTTAGGAAATTGTGTGATGATTACAGAATAATAACAACAGGAATTACAAAAAGATAAGTAAGGGAAAAAATAGAGGATATTAAAATAAAACCAAACAAACAGCACAACAGACTCTTCCCTTGCTTACTGAAATACATTAAATTTCCATGATGGTTTCATGAGGTCACCTCAGGCTTCCATGGGGCATCTCGGGGCAACCTGAGCTGCATAAAGTTGTAAGGGTTAATGCCATAACTGTGAAACTTGCCAGAAAGAACTGGATAGGCTGGGTTTCAGGGCTCCAAATTTGTTCCCACGTTCATCACAGTTTTCAAAAATGTACAACATTCCCACTTACTACTGCACTGATAATTTTAAATTTTTTTTACTGGAAGAAACATAGGAATAAGCTGGACTAGATTCACCCAACTGTTTATTTAGCTCTGCTACTAACCTTAAACCTTGGCAGAGACATCCAGGGACAGGGTGAAGCCCCCACGTCCCCTCCAGGCACTGACCCACCTGCCATCTCTCACTCCAGCCACTCACTCAGATGTCATCCCCTTTGGTGCTAAATATTGCCCGAAGAACACTGCCTTGTAACTACGTGGCCTGAACCTGGACAGCGTATGATCACGGCAACCCAAACCTTAGTGTCAGCAGAAACCCTCACATCTCCCCAGGACTGAGACCTCACTGCACGTGCATTGCTCCTGACACATCCTACCAGGCAAGATCAAACCCACCCCGAGACACACAACCCACCGAGGGGAGACAGGATCGGCTCTGAAGGATGTGTTACACTGCAACAGCCTTCACAACAGTCCTGATCTGCAAAAGTCACTGCTTTCACAAGCCTAAACTTTCCAAAATATTCCCCTTTACAGCTGAAATCTCCTACCGTGGTTTCTCCCCAGATGGTTTTGCTGGGTCAGAGCTAAGCTCCCATTATTGCCACTTCACCACAGTTATTTCCAACACTGTCAAGTTCAATGAGGGCAAAACAAAACCCAAAACAATTCTCCCTTCCCTCTGTGCCTCTCAAGGGGTGTATTCTCTGCTCGGGGGGAAGTTTCAATATTCATTATTTCCCCACACACTCTGCTGACAGGTGGCAACATCCTTCCAGGCTTCATGTGGTCCATACATGACTCAGGATCCCTGCATGGCTCTGTGCTACTGCCACCCCTCCCCACTGCTAGCACCGGGACATAAATATTTTTCAGAAGTAGTTTCATGTTGGTGTCCCTCTTTGTGGCACAGGTATCTCTGCAAAGAAAACTGCAACAAGGCTTTGCAGAATAGCCCCAACCAACCTCTGTGAAATTCACAAAGCCTGCAGTTGGATTCGGGAGCTTGGCATGCTACAACTGCCTTTGCTATTTTAACAAAACAAAAAAAGTTTCTCTTCTTTATGGAGAAAATGTTCCTGCTGAAATGAACTGCCTTGATATGCAGGAATTAAAACCATTCAGCAATTCAAACTGTTGCAAGTAGTTGTCTATTAGTGTTTCTGAGCAGTTGAAACAGGCATTCAAGAAACAAAACCCTGAGAGGAAAGCACAAAGTCTCTCCAGTCCAAAACACACTAAAAGCAAACCTGGTCCCCGACAAGGCAGTAGCGCAGGAACCCGTGTCTGAGCACGTGTCACCTGCGCAGCAAGTCATGAAGGAGGTCCCTTTCGGAGCAGACCCAGCAGCAGCAGTCAGCTTGCTCCCAAACAACTTAAAAGCCTTTGCCCAATGCACAGGATGCTCTGCAAAGGTGAGAAACAAGGGTGAGGGGGCTGCCCCTCCCTGTCCCCACTCGTCCCCAGGGTGCTGCGGCTGAGCACACAGTTGGTCCCCGTTGCCCTCCACTCCTTGCCCCGTTTCACACACAGCTTGGAGGAACCCAGCTCCGCCACACTGGTTGGGCTGCAGCAAAGACCAGGGCCGTCCTCCCAGCGGGGTGCTCATGGGACAAAAGCCGCAGGCACCCCACTAAAAATACTTACCAGCAATTTGTTTTTCTCTTCAAACAAGACGTAAGCCCAATTACTGAGAAAGCTGCCAGGTTCAAAGCACTCCTGACCTTTTCTCTTCTTCCCTCCATCAGCAGCAACGTCCTACCAGGGCAGATGCTTCGGCTGCAAACCTGTTTAGCCACAGTAGTAGGGCAGAGCAGAAACCCCAAGCCCACTCCCCTGAAACCAGTCATGGGTTTTCCAAACCCTGGAAAAAGGCAGTCATTCATCCCTAGGACTTACAATGCCACTTTAAAACACAGACCCATCAAGTCCAAAGTGATATCTCTGCCTCTTCTTCTTGATACAAGCCACACCAGGACCTCCACAAAAACAAAAGGAAAAGCACAAGACATAGGAAACCTAAGCGATACTCAGGAAAACACCACCATCAGAAGAAGACAGAAGATCACCAATCTCCCCATACAAGAAATAAACATTTGCAGTGGCAGCACCACAGCAGTGAGCCGATGTTTACCCTGGTAGCTCCTTTCATCCCAGTCCCCTGACATGGTCCAAGGAACACACAGATCCCTGCTCCCACTGCAGAAAAGCAACTCCCTCTAGGGTAAAACATGGCAACTGCCGAGCAGCGCACATGAGCTCAGGACAGGATTTCCAAAACACCTTTTTCCATGGCATTTACAAAGAAAATAGAGATGTGGCTAACAACTATCTCCCTGGACAGTAGCTCCAAGCACTGATCTCACATGAAAGGTGGCTTCTCCAAAACCACACAGCTGATTCAGCAGAGATGCCTGGAGACCCTATCGAATTATCCCGTGCCACTTTTCCTCTATCAAGTTTCCTCTCTGGAAACCTTTTACTAAGCTCCAACCAGTCCCGCTTCTGCTTACTCTAGCAAGATAACACCCAGTGACCCTGCACGGGAATGGTGCCAAGGGGAAAGGGACCTCCTCAGGTGTCACTGCTCACTCATCCCATGATTTGGCAGCCACTACACAGTGCTGGGATATAAGAAAATGGTTGTGACCAAGGACAGGGAGGTTAATCCATCTAACAATAACTGGAGGCCAATCGGGGGATTTACTGAAATTGCAGGAGTCATTCTGCTGGCAATGTTTGTGCTGATGATACCTCACTTCTGCCTTGCATTCATTCCCACAAGCCTGCCTCCAGTTTTTTCATGCCTGCTTTTAGGACTGGCTGACATTAGCTGTTTGAGACCCAAAATCTCTCCCATAGCTTGCACCCTCCCCTCCTACATTTAAAATTTTTGTCTTCTCCATCACTCAACGGAGCATCTTCTTTACTCCTACTGCCTCCAACAGCACCACTCTGAAGGGAGACGGTTGCAGGTTCAGAGCATGTTAAGGAAACTACCAAAACATCACTGGAAACTGCTAAACACCAGCCTGCTAGTATTAGATATTGAGGGGGAAAAGTCCTGTCTCTCTGGGCTGATCTCTTTTTCAGAGCCTAAGTACCCGATGGGGATGCCTAGCCTGGGGGACAGCCTCTTCAGGCCCTTCATCCTGACCCAGTGAAAAAAGCCTGTGAGAGCAGGGCTGGTGTTGCTGAACATGTCTAACACATGGTAGCATTACAAGGGGTCACTGTGGACCTGCCCTTCCCCAACTGCCAGTCTGATCCAAAGTTTTTAGTGTCAAAACAGGAAAAGGAGTTGTATGTGAAGAATATCACTGCAAAGTTCAAGCTATGATTTACAGAGACAATGACTTCTCCTCAGGTCTAAAAACCCAATAAAATACCAACCACCACTGGGCATTTCCTTTTGTACTTCCAGTTCCCACTTGTCAGTGATGCTGGCGATATGTATTCTCTGCCTTTGGACTTCATCCACCATATCCAAACAGTCTATCAGACAAGCCCTGACTTGGGATACTGCTGGAAGAGCCAGGGGCACAACCCTTGCTTTTTAAAGAGCAAAGTACACAGCTGTATCAAAAACCAAAATTCACAGAAAGGGGACAGAGGGGATGTAAGATTCATCTGCTGTGTTCATGCAGGGGCCCAGAGATGCATGGTGCTGCTGTGCCACAGGAAGGCTTAGGTTTGAAAAGGCCATTGGAGGCTCCTGAACAGGAGAGAGCAGGGAACTGGGACAACAGCACAGCACAATCCTGGAGACCAGCTCCCAGGAACAAGTCACTTGAGCTCTCTGAACCCAATGGGACTTGTTAAAGGCAAGATCCTGAGGTGACAGTTCTGAGGAAGAGCAGTCAGGGTGAAAAGTGGAGCAGGCCAACAAATTACCTAAAAATAAATGTCAATTTGTGAATTCACAGCCATGGAGATGAGCACCCTCTGGCCCTTCAAATAGGTTTTCCCCATTTCAGTTGCATACTTTCAGTTGCATACTTTAGTTTTCTTTTCCTCTCCCCAAGTTACTATGACCAAGCACCTGCAATATTAGAGTTGCTCCTGCCTTGTTCTCTTTCTATGTACATGATAAACATCTTTATTTACAGAAGTCTTGCAAGCTATTTCTCTCACAGGGCTTTTCAGAGATGATTTGGAGGAGTAATTCACTTATTTGAAACATAAGATGCAAAATTTTCTTTGTCTCTGAAAGGGAGGTATTTTCTTTTGATCTTGCTTTATACTTTGCTTGCCTTGCAAAATCTATTTCATGAACTGTAAGGCAGGATGGAGCTCTTTGCATGTCCCCTGAACCCCAAACACATCACCGTGGGAGCCCTGCTGACATAGGAGGTGGAAAGAACGAATTTCTCTTTGAAAATGTGCTACTTACTTCAAATAAATCTCTTCAAATCAACTTATATGGGAAGACTCACTTTTATTTAGCAAAACTCAATTAAAGTCATCATTAACAACCACCTTTTCCATTTCCCATCATTTGCCCAGCATGGCCCTACCTGAAACCATGGTCTGAGAGGCCACACAGTAACATGCTACAGAGCTTCCAGGAGCATGATTTCACACCGAAAGCATCCTCAACATAAGACACCAAGATGTTCAAAAATGTCTCAGAAGTTCACGTTCAGTGAAGAAGACATAAAGCCAGCTCCAAAAGCTTCAAGGGAAAACAGAGGAGACGGGAACCACCTCTATTTCTGTGTTGGCACCCAAGATGCTCCTCATCAAGCCCAGTGCTCTCACAAGCCCACAGAGAAGCTGCTGACCCCTTCCTCATGCCCCGACAAAGGTGGTCAGCAAACCAAGGACTGAGAGGGAGGTAAGCATGAAAGCTGGGCATCCCCTGGACCCAGCCCAAGGGCATGTTTGAGGAGATGTATTTCTGTACCTCCCAATGCACTAATGCCCTCCCCAAATGATGCTCCTGTACCATCGCTGCTGCTTTCAGCCTGCTGCACGCTGCCATGCACAGTGGCACAGTCCCCTCAGCTACTCGCGGTGAGGTGCTGCAATACCTGCTGGCACCAGCCCAGAGATGAGAAAAAGGGCTTTGGAGCAGTAACATAGAGCTGCCATTCACACCAGCTTGGTACCTGCTAACAAAAGGGTTGAGCCTCTATTTGGCATTCCCGGCTTCCCATTATAAAAACCCTGCTGCCAGTGTCCCCTTTCTGAGGAAGCCAGAGCATACATCATCACTGCCTGCTCCTGCCTGCAGACACAAGTGGCCGATCAATTCTGCTTAAACAAGTTACCCCCACTGCAATTCCCAGCCTGCTGTCTTGGGCTAACGGGCTCTGCGAGCATTTTCACTCTGACTTATCAACTCTGCTCCAGGCTGCTCCATGGAGCGCCCACAAAATCCATCAGCTGTTAAGAGGGAGCAATAAAAAAAATATCCCAGATGGGTTGGTCTGTAAAGGCTCTTCCTCCACCACAGCCAGGCATCAGCCCGTATCTGCCAACAGCCACGAAACTTCTCCTTCCCCAAAAGTTCTTTGAAATACATTCTCAAGCCCTATTATCTCTCCTGTTTATACCACACTCCCTCTATTATCAAGCAATCTCCTAGTAATTTATAAGCCCACAAGCTCCTGCACTAACAGGGCAATAAATCACATTTATATACCCCGTCACCTACTGTTCGGAGGGCTGTGGTGCCGAGACTGCTGGCCGGGCCAGGTGAAGCAAGGCAGCAGGGAGCAGCCGCTGCCCTCCCCAAACCCTCCACCCTCTGCAGCACACGATTTGTTCAGAGAAGGCAGTTTTGTTCCGCATTGGCCAGATGTTTATTTTTTAAGTATCCAGAGAGGATTTCAGCCTGTGTCCTACCTCACTGTGTTTTCCCCATCAGACACCAACACAAGCACACAAAAGAGGGTTTTCTTTTTACAAAATGAAACCAGAGGAGGATGTTTTTGGCTATTTTCCTCAAGGAAAGAGGCTGCCCATCTAATAATCCCTAAATGGGCAGTGGGTTGTTGGGCTTTCATGTATGCCTCTGAGCCTCCCCTCGCTGTGCCAGGTCTCTGGTTTTCTTTTCCACGGAGTTGCAAAACCCCTGAATAACAAGGTTTGTGCATGGAAGTGCTGACACAAACCTTAACTACAGCATCCTGAACATGATACCAGAATAAGGACGCTCCCTGTGTGGCCCAGCATATGGATAAATAAAGCATTTCAGCAGCCAGCGACGACAGATCATAAACCTCCACGAGCATAAATACCAACAACAACCCAAAAAGATTAGAGGGCTTATGGGTGAGGCACGCTGGGATGATTTAGAGTTGGGGTGGAAGGGTCATTATTGCTGAATAGGTGGGGGCGAGTGGGCCAGAGCAATCAATAAACCATTCCGCTCCCAGGGAAGGAAGGGGCCACGCTAATTGTGCAAACACACATTTTCCGTTTGAGGCTGGAGATCTGCGGCTCACCCAACATGGATGGATGTAGGGAACTTGCACTGTCTTGCTGAGAAACAAGGACTTCATCCTGAGACACACGCCCCAGGAGCTCCATCACTCAAGAGGAGAGCTCACCTAAGCACCTCGCTGGGTGCAACTTGCTGCTGGACGCAGCATCAAATGAATGCAGATCCAGGCAATGTTCATCTCCATCTCCATTAATTTAATTTTTTATGAAGTTAATATTTAGCTGGGATAAGGATCTCAGTTGCTTTCAGCATCACTGTCAAGTCAGAGCTTTTCCAGTGCTTGGTTCTAGCACTGTACAACCAACGGACAGGTCCTGCTGGCACCGGTTATCTTCAAGCACCAAAGACAAACTTTGGGACCAACTTCACACCCAATAAAATAACCACATTTTCAGGTTGCCATGTGTGCATTGGAGGTGGAGGTGGCCCAGAATTAGCCACAACACATTGTTGCATCCTACAGTGAGAACAGACACAAAGCTTTGCAGTCGGGTTTCCAGGCACACAACTGCTGAGCCACAGAGTTCAAAGGCAACAATAATTCCTCCTTTGCCTCTTCTCTCTTTTCCTTCGGTCCTCCCCATTCCCAAGTCTTCCACCTTTTTTCCCCACTTTCTTTCTAGGGAACAGGGAAATTACGAAAGACACCAGCTTTGGAGAGTGAAGCCCCTTTATGAACAGAATAAATATATACTATACAAATAAGTAACTGTACCTAATGGTCCAATGTACCGAAAAGCCCATCTTTGGGACGTGCTGCATGAGGTCATTCAGGGAACCAGTGGGCAGTGGTAATGCCTGTTTTTCCCATGAACAAACCTGCACTCACAAGCATGTAAAGGTGCAAACAGTGACTATCTCCATTCCCAGCTAACCAGAACTGTAAGCTGATGCTGGTGGTACAAGTACAGGAACCTGCTCTGGTCCCTCTGCGTGAGCCAGTCTCCTCCTCTGCTGCCTTCCAAAGATATTTAAAGAAAATGCTCTTTATATCAGTTAATAAAATAGCTAAAACCTGCCTGGATCGTGTAAGCTTACTGCCTGCAGTTAAAGGATTTCAACTTTACTTGAGATCTTGAGTTTTTAAAATCAGTAATTTCATCTTCCCTCCAGATATAAATTCCTCAATAGTTTCACTGTGAAAATATTCCTAGAAATGGACAGTTCTGCTGCTCATGTACTAAAGACTGCACAAAAAAAAAAAAATCAGATTAATATTGAGCCTTATCAAAAGTATGGCATAAACCATGTGTTGAATTTAATCCAAACCGAACTGTCAATCTGCCTTCAGGATCAGATATAACAAACATGTGAGCCTAGGGCCAGAAATGAAAAGCACAGTTTGTTTTCTAATAGAAGATTTGTACTGATCTGTATTAGCTGCGCTCCTGCGTGGAAATCTTTACACTGCAAATGCCAGACAAATAGGATTTCTTATCTTTCTGCTTTGTTGAGCTAGGAAAAAGTTTCATTTGGTCTTAATTAACTGAGATTGCAGGTTTCCCATTTTCAGGGAAAAATTCTCAACATTTTTTGGAAAATAAATCCTTTCTGAAACATTTTAAAGAGAAGAAAAAAGAAAAGGAGGCTTTACAATCACCTTCCAGGGTCTGGGCTCCCGCATCCCCACGCAGCTTGTGGGTACCAGGCAGAGTCCAACATGCTTTGCTGCACCCATCACCAGTCACCAGTAGTGGGAAAAAATGCTGCTGGGTGGAAATTCAGGCCAGCTGTGGGCACACACGGAAAGGAGACCTTATGACATGAAGCTGGAGATTCCTCAACAGCCCCTTCTCTGAACCACCGGCAATGGTGCCCACAGCTCCGGGATGCTTGACAGCACTGTTCCTCGGTCCAGACATCCCCATCCCCTGCTCCCCAAGCATCCTTCTGAAAGAGGACCTGCAGGAGCCCTGCAGGCGCCCAGCACACAAATGGGGCCAGTGAAGCAGTACGCACAGTTCCCCGTTTGGTCTGGGAATGCCTATAGCTCCCATTTGGTCTGGGAATGCCTACAGCTCCCCACCTCCCCAGGCCCACCACACGGCTAACAAAGCAGCTTTGCAAGCTCAGCCTTGCTGGCACTGTGTCAGAGTTAGCAAAGATTTTCTTTAGAACTGAAACGCCACAACTTAACCTGGTGTTGTTCAGCTTCTTGGCACACACAGGGATGGTGCACGCTGGGGAAATCAGGCTCCCAGAAGGAAATGAAAACTGCACAAATTCCATTTTCTCCTTTGTTAAATTCAAATGGCAATTAAATTCATATTACCTACTCTTCTAACATAAACAGTGCAAAACCAAGTCCTCTGCCTCTCTTTCAGACTATTCCCATTCATTTGCTCTCTCTCCAAATCAGCCAACGCAGCCTGGCCAGCCCATGAGCTGGAGACACCGCAGTGATGCTCACACTAGCGGGATCAGAAACGAGGAAGATGCTCTCAGGGTGCCTCAGAGCAGCCCAGTCCCGTTCCCCCATCACATCCTGCACCAGATGTGGCTGTGGTGAATGAGATGCCTGCTCCAGTGCTTTGCTGGGGTTGCCCCGCTAACCTGTGTAAGTGTAGCAAAGCACTGGACCAGGTGCCTCATTCACCACATCCACATCTGCAGGCATCTGCACATCTCTCAAAATTCAGCCCCACAATCTAGCTATCATTGTTGCCACAAAATGGTCAGTTTGGCTTGCAGGTCAGAAGAGTTCTCCTGTAGGGACTGAGATAATGCTATATCAAACTCACAAAATAAATACACAATATAAGCAGGGCAGACCCTCCATGCCTGCCCTGCAGATCCCGACTGGGACTGGCCAGTGCTGCCCGGCAGAGCTGCCCTCACTCCTCCCTTCCAACCTGAGACATACCAGCTTTGCTCATCACTGAAAACCCCAACGTAGAAACACACACGCTCCCTTTTACACTGCAAAGCCTTCCATCCCTGACTGCCCCGTGGTTAGGCTGGCTTGCCACACAGCAGAACACCCAACACAGAATTTCACATTTAATTCCAGGTGAAGTTTGTAGAACTGCCTGTTCCCCAGGATAAAAATGCCATGTGTACACAGCATCGCACATTATTCCTGTAAAAGGCCCCAAAAATCAGACCTGCCAGTTTTCCTATTGATTTCTGGGGGGCTGTTTGCTATTCTGATCTCAGCTGGTCGGAAGTCTCCCCAATCACCGCGAGGTCATGACCACAGGGTCAGAAACCTGCACTACATACATCATAATTTATTTTACAGATAATCAATACCGCACTGCACCATGCAATCTTACAGTACAGCCTCACATGGAGGGACTGATGCGACTCATACAGGATTGTAACCTTAAGGCCTGGCAGCTTAAAGGGGTCAAAACCAGCTTTCATTTTGCAGTTGGAAATCATGGCTGGAATTGGAGTGCGCACCCCACTCGCTGTTAGCTTGTACATTCCTGTAACTGAGTCCAGTTCTACCTATGGTTTGAACCTAACTTGGGAACATAAGTATTAGCATCTGCTCAGGTTTGGACCTGACAATTTGACGGGAGAAGCCCAAGGAGCAGCAGGGTTCATGGATTGCCCAGGGTCTGCAGGGAAGGAGGCGACCCCAGTCCCACCTGCAGGTGAGGAAACCCCTGCGATCACAGCAATCAGCTTTCCAGACCTCTTCAAAGGGGTTAACAGCAACAGAGAAGCAGCAAAATGCCTTTCTATCAA
Source organism: Athene cunicularia (assembly GCF_003259725.1). Lineage (NCBI taxonomy): Eukaryota > Metazoa > Chordata > Aves > Strigiformes > Strigidae > Athene > Athene cunicularia. The sequence continues at coordinate 18,291,946 of NW_020799117.1, read as the reverse complement.
TAGTGTCCTTCATCCCATTTTCCAATTTATATTCCCTGGGCTTCATATCCCACCAACCATGTGCCCATGGTCACCTAGCACACATGCTGCAAGCCCAGTTATTACCAGGCTTGCCACTGCTCCCTGCATTTTTCTGTTAATTCTGGATTTCTGCAGAAGAGCAGCTCAGGGTATTCCAAAAGATACAACAGCTTTTTAACAAGCTGTCCTTAAAAATTATGCCAAAGATAGTATTTTAGCAGGAAATAATGGGATTTGAAACATGCAGCAGGAGAAAAAGGAACCAGGAGGAATAAGGAGTGCTGGAAATACCTTGTAGGAAGAGCAATCCAGTATCAACTGCTGCATTCGGTATTTGTATCCATGCAATATGCAGTTCCCTGAGACCTTCACCAAGGTTTAGCATTCATCATTCTCAATGTGATTTGGATTATGAACATCAACAGAGGAATCACAGGGCACAGCCAGCCCCTCACCACTCTGCTTCCCCTCAGTGCTGTCCCCCCGTTGTTTGCAGGATCAGGCCCCTCAGCCTGGCCACTGCCTGGGGCTCTGCCTCTGCCTGGGCAAGCCCCAGCACTCCGTGTGCTCTGATGAACCCAGGCAGGCACTGTCTCACCTTTCATCTCGGCATGGGGGGAGCCCAAGGGCCAGGCTCTGTCTCCTCTCCCATCATTACCAGCCATGTGGCAGCAAGCAGGACCTGCTGGACTGTTCCCCACTGCCCTCTTTCTGTCCCATTTCAACTGCCCCCCAGGCTGGGGCTGTGATTACCCAACAACAAAGTCTCAGATTTTCCCCCTTTGCTCCCAGCTTGCCTCCAAAGCAAAGTTCACCTCAGCCAGCATCGCCAGCAGGCTCGACGGGCACACACTCAGCTACAGCCACGAAGCAGAAACACCACACTGAGACAGGAGCTACATGCAGGAGGATGCTGTTAGATGCGGCACTCTAAGGTCAGTATGTTAAAGGCATTTCAGATTTCCTGGCAGCACGATCCCTTTTCCACTGGCTGCAGCAGAATAAAGCAGATAACCTCCTGAAAAAGCAAATGTGTGCAGCAAGCAGGGTGGGAGGGAGTTTAGCAAAGGTTTGGCAAAGTGCTGTGCCAGGGGAGGATGTGCTGTCACTACGTGGAAAACACTGCCCTGTAGTTTAGCTGAAACCCAGCTGTTTGGGCAGGCAAAACAGGCAGGGAGGTGTCAGAGCACTGACCGGGGAGCCCAGGCCCGCATGGAAGCGAGCTGGTGAGCCAGCGCCAGGGGCACAACCCCGCAGCCTGCCCCTGGCCAAGTGGGGAAGATTGGCACGTCAGCTCCCACCCACCGCAGCCCCCAGCAGCCCCCAGCACGGCAAGGAGCTCGCACAAAGGGAAACATGCAGACCATGACAGGCTAAGCCTCCTCCTTCCTCTCTCTGTTCCCCTTTCTTTCTCTTCATGCTATGGTGAGGCTGCTGAATGCCAATAGGAAAATACTTTGGCAGAGCCAGACGGTCTTTTCTATTTTATTTTTTTTTCTTACTTTTCCTCCAGCTGCTTCACTGGATGCCTAATCCTCCATGGACATCTGGAGAGGTACCAGGACACAGAAGCGACATACCAGGTAGGCAGCGTAATGCACAGCTTTGCATAATTTCTGGTTGTACCTGCTGTTACGGCACAGTGGGTGATCAAAACACAAAAACCCAGGGAAGGAAAAAAAAACCCATAAGGTTCAGACCTGTCAGGGCCGCAGATTCCCATGTGGAAGCCCCCCTGGTCTTAGCAGCAGAGCATGGGAAGGTCACACTTTGCAGCAAAGCATCTCTCTTGGCAGCATCTGGTGGGCTCCTGCCTGCCAGCCCTGTCAGGGCTGTGCACTCCCCTGTGCCCACAGCTTCCAGCCTCCCCAGCACGCATGGTGTGACCGGAGCAGGTTGCAGAGACATGAGGCAAAGGCCCTGGCCTCACATCTCCCAGCCCAGGCACCAACAGCAGCCACTCCCTTTTTTCCTTTTTAAATCACGCTGTTCCCTGAACACATTCTTCACCTGTTGTTATCACAACTGATATCTAAAGTGTCTGTATCTGGGGAGAATCAAAGTAAAAGCAGTTATTGCTCAGCAAGTGTGGAGGGAGGAGAGTGAGCAACAGGGGTTTTCCCAGCTTCTAAGGAAAGGAAGAGACCCATAAAAATACTCCCAAGGATCCGGGAAGTAGCATTATAGATCAAAAAAAAATTATTTTCACCCCCAGGGGAGTCTTTCTCTTGAGCTCAGACTCCTGCAGAGGAGGGAGATATCCACTCGTCCGGCTGACCAGTCTGATGCTATCAGCAAAATCAAATATTCTGAGTGGCCACCTGAGTCCCCCCAACACTGTTCATCCTACCTGAGCACCCAGAAGCCCTCAGGAGTCACTCCCGCCTCCCCCTTGCCAAAGGACCTGCCACCAGCTGCATCACCACGTCCCAAATACACTGGCAGGGCTTGGGAAGTCTCACTCTTTGCCTGTTCCGCTCTTTTCTTTCCTGCCTCTCTACACTATGGGCAAGCTGCTCTACAAGCATAAAACAAGTGGGGTTTGAGCAGGCACCCTCCTGCAAAACCCAGCACTGCTCCGAACCCAGCATTGCTCGCCTCCGTCCAGTCTTGGACATGCCAGGTGCAATAAGAAAAGCTAAACAGAAATTAAACAAACACAATGCAGCCAGTTATCTCAAACAGGGGAAATCTGAACCCTGCACCTATTATACCCTTCTACACGCTCTCCTCAACAACACGTGAGTCCTTCTCTGTTACTCAGAAGCATTTTGGACATCTCTACAGCTCTGAGAAGTCAAACTGCAATGCATGCAGGTGTGCAGGTCAAAGCCTCCAATCAGCTGCTCTGCTTTGCGGCCCATTGCCACAACCCACCCCAAAAATGCTTAAGCCCCCAAATGCTGAAGGAGTTCACTTTTGTTTCTGACTGACTTTGTCGTTGCAAATCTTCCTGCTTTGAGGGGTCTTCTGGCAGAGGACCTGTCCCAGCACATTGAAAGGCTGGGGACTGTGGGAAGCAAAGGAAGCATGCGCCCAGTGCAGGCAGCCAGCAGCCACTGTGGGGGGCACAGGCTGCGTACCCCCATCTGTGTAGGAGCAAGACCCACATATGCACTCACACCATGCTAATCTCAGCCTCGATTCTCCCATAGGAGAACCCATAGGCTTCCCCCCTCCAGCCCATGGCAACTGCTCCAATGAGTCTCCTCTTCCTCCATGAGCCTGAGCTCTCCAAAGACCAGGAGGCAGAAGCAGGGCACAAGGGGCAGCTTCAGGACACAACAATTTGTAGACTGGGGTGCAATTTGTCAGCAGGAGGAATAAAAATCCCTTCTGCCAAGCAGCACAGTCGTTTCCTGGAGAGCAAGGGGGTTTTAAACAGGAACAAATGATTTAATGTGCAAGCAAACCCTGTCTCTGTGGGTTGCAGACTAGCAGAGCCACACCAGCAAGCACTGCATCTGCTGCATGAGTCCAGCAGCAGCAACACAGACCCAGAGCCGTAGACCATCTCATCAGCTCCAGCCCGTGATAGCGTCATGCACTTCATCAACATCACCAAACTCCTCCTCCTCTAATTAAATCAAGCTTTGCTTATGCAGTTTCTCTTGTCTTTTCACTGCCTAATTATTAAATTAGCTGTGATTAGAAAAATCAACAGAAAACTCCCCAGCCTTTCCCAGACCACTTTTGCCATATTTTGTCCTTCACAGCATCACTACTACAGCCTGTGTGGTAGCAGCCCCACACGAGCGCAGGTTGGGCCAGCTCAGGCGGGCGTTGCAGCGAGGCAGGAACCACAGCAAGACAGGGCTGGGAAGTGTAACTCACTTCAGATGTTCTGAAGGAGGAGCGCGACCTTCATCTGAGGGGGTTCAGACACCCGCGTGGAGCAGAAGGCGGATGCCGGCACGGGGGTGCTGTGCTAAGGACTCAGTGGGGGACAGGCTGAGCAGAGATGGCAAGCACAGCACCTGCCAGCCTGGGGGCCGCAGGGCGCCGGGCCCCCGCCGAGTCCCGGCATGCAGGGCTTTGCTGCAAGGAGCTGTACGCTGCATCCAATCAGCGCCCACCCTATCGCACAGCGTGGGCTTCAGGAGCGATGCAGTGATGCCCAAGTCCCAGAGCAGCCGCCCCCTGGCAGCACACACACCCTTGGCTGCCATCTCAAGACAGATGCTCGTGTCACCCCAAGGAGAGGTGGACAGGTGGGCGCCCATCCACAGGGAGGGTAGGCATGAGGATAACCCCACTGGGGCCGTGCAGCCCAGCACCCTGCCTTCGGAGCCGGCCACCAGCGCTGCTGCCAGGAGGGTGAGGGCAGGACGAGCAGGGACCCGTGACTCCAGCATGACTTCATGCCTGCAGAAGGGGCGGCCAGAAGCCCCGTGGCCAGGCAAGCTGGACTGTGACAAGGACCACATTCTGTCTTGTCCACAACAGGGTTCCCGATGCCATTTGGTGGCACTCGCATCCAACCACCCCTGGGGAGGACAGCTGCGGAAGAGCAGACAGGGAGAGGGGAGGGAGCCGCTCAGCAGGCTCACGCCGCTGACATGTGCTGCGCACAGCTTCGCCAGACCGCAGGATCTGGCTCACTGAACGTGTGGAAGCAACACTTCTCTGTGTCTCACTTTACAGAGCCCCAAACAATAACGGTCTGTCGCTGCACAGGAGCTTAGGAGAAACATAAGTTGCTATTGGCATGGTGCACAGCAGCCTTCCTCTTACACAACACCAGCAGATGTGAAAATAGCCCGGTGCTGCCTTGCGTGTGCTTCTCTGACCTCCTGTTTGCTTCTGGATCAGATTCCAAAGCTGGATCTTAACCTACAAGAGCCATAAAAGCAAAGGATTTGGCCCTATCAGAGACCTCTTCATAATCTAAGACAGATGAACTTCATGTAGAAGAACACGCTGAGGTTTATCAGGGCAGGGAAGAGGCTGAAGCAGCATCAGCCTCTGCTCTGCAGCATGGCCGGGGCAGCCCATGCCGGCTTCACTCCAAACTCCAGCTGACTATGTGCTGGAGGCGGCCCAGAGGCAGAAGAGATGGAAGCTCTTGCAAACCAGGGCAGCACCCAAAACCTCACATCCTACTCAATCTACACCAAAGCTGCCTCCAGCCCCCACTTGACCTGGAAAAGGAGAACCTCTGAGCTCCTGAGGTCCCATGTCCCCAACCCTTATGTCCTAAGGGCCACCAGGGCTGCCAGAGCCAGCACAGCATAGGAGATCCCCTCCATCCACACACGGTGCTCCTGGGATTTCTCACCTGCATGAAGAGCAGGGACTGAGTCCAAAGCTAAACCCAAAAACACCCCGGGACATACAGAGGGAAAAAGCATATAGAGGACAAATTGCTCCTGGAAGTATGAGAAAGCAGCAGGAGAATTAAACTGAAGGATGCTCAAGATAAGTGATAGAGGGAGAGTTTAGTAACCAGCAGAGAAAGGGCATCCGTAAGAACAACCTGCATAAATAAATTAATCTCTCCAGTGTCCCCAAGGATATCCAGTGTCCCTGCTGCCTTGGCGACTGAAACAACCCTGAGCAGCAAAGGAACATCCCAAGATGCAAGAGAACAAAACAAGACAGGGACACTGCTGCCACAGGAGAAGGGACCACAGAACGAGATGTCCTCCTCACAGCTCTGGAAGGTACAGAGCTGCCTCATGGCGTGCCAGCATGCAGCCACCAGCACCCATCACCTGTGCTCCAGCAGCGCTCCCCCTCTAACCTGCCACGTGCTATTCCCGGGTGTCCCTTGGTGGAAATGTCACCCAACAGCAAAGCCCTGGAGGAGTCTGACTCGTCCAGGAGTCTAAATCCTGCTCCTAAAAACTCCCATCCCGACAACCTCCCCACGGTCCAGGCCACGCGATGCTTCTCCAGGGCTGCCACAACCCACCCACAGGTGACACCACACCCCACGGGGTCACCTACGGGTGGCTGCAGAGGTGGGCACAGCGTCTGCAAGAAAGCTTTTAGCCAGCAGCTGAGCTACCATACCACCTAACTGCAGGCAGCATGCACACCAACACGCCACAGTCTTTGTACCCGAGTAACATAGATACAGAAGGTACAAAATACGTGAGATTCTGGACCATTTTACTCCAGAATACCTCCAGCCCCAACACATGCTGGAGGGATTTTTACCTTTGCATTCAGAGCTACAGGGTAACAGCATCAGAGGAGCATAACTCAAAGACTAACACGTGGGACGACCTGCTGATCATGACTTGCATGGGAGGGTGAATGGTGGCCTCAGAATATAATCCATTTCAGGCAGTCTTAAATCTCCCCAATACAACACAGAGCCCTTTAAGCAAAACTAAACAACTTCCTTTAGCCTAAATAAATATTAAACCTAAGTGATGCATTAATTTACTCCAGTTCACCAAAGGCTAACTCCTACCCAAACTGATCATTATAAAAGAAATCCTATAATCCCTCGCTCCCATTCAGGCTCAAAACATGTAATCCCGTGAATAAATCCAGAAAGAAAGTGTAACAAAATGGGCAATAAAAACTTACAGCATTCACATCTTTTCATCTACCATTAATACTGTAAACACTCACTCGAAGGCCCTTGAGTATGACTAATCTAATGTTTTGGCTCCCAACGCTAATCGCCGAAAGAGCTCGCCTCTCAGTGTAACACCCAGCACGATCTGCTGCCCCTCCAGCCGTGGCCCAGGACACCTCCGCAGTGCCCGTCCGCAGCGAATCCCGCCTCAAATCCCGCAAAACGCTGCAAAATCAGCACGAAATGAAGCAAGTATGGTTCTAATAGCACCAGAGCACAGAGCTTTTTTTTTATTATTATTATTTTATTGCTTTGGAAGCCTGCAAGCTCCAACTGTATAAATGCCAATAACTTCCCAAGTTTTAAGGCTGCTGAAGTAAGAGATCAGATTTTAGCAAGTGCTTTCCAGGCAGCCAGCCAAACTTTTTCTGATTCACTAAAAGCACCAAAGGGAGGGGGAGAGGGAGGGGGCTGGAGGGCTGATTAACTTCAGTTACCGCACAAGCGCAAAAAAATGTCTCCCTGCTGCAAAGGGTGCCGTTGCTGCGAGCCCTACGCAGCCTGTTATTCCTCGGGCTTGAAAAAAAACCAAAACGCACCGGAGAAATACAGCAAACGCCTTCCAACCGCAGGGTAATTTACAGCTGTGGATCCTCTCCTGATGAGGAGGCTGCTCCGCCGAAGGGAGGCTCTGCTGGTGTTAGGTTCGAGCTGCAGTTTTCAGAGGGGAATGAAAAAAAAATGTGACCGGGGATTTTTTTTCAGGGGTAGGGGAGTAGGGGCTGGGGCTGGTTTGGGTTTTAGCTTGGCCAGAGGGATGGAGCCCCCACCCAGGCTGCGGGGCTGTGCTTCTCCAGGTCCATCCCTCGCTGCCGTCGGGTACCCGCGAGAGGGTGAGCAGGTGCAATCCGGGCCAAAGCCCAGCGCGGGGCCAAGGGGGTGGCACAAGCGTCCCCCAGCCCCAGCGGGATGGGGGTCAGGACCCACCGGGGCAGCGGCACCTGCTCTGCCCAGCCCCACAGGTGGGTCTGCTCCGGGATGCCCAGCCAGAAGCCCCATCCCAGGGAGGTGCGTGGTCCCGGGGCAGTTGGGGGGTAGCGGGTGTCCCGGCACCCCCAGCCACCATCCCCGTGCCGCAGGCACCCGGGCTGCAGAGCCTCGCCACTCAGGGTGTTCCTCCAACCGCTCCATTCCTGCCGAGGCAGGATCAAAGGCAGGATCTGACTTGGACGGCTCTCTACTGAATAATGGGGAGGGAGCACGCAGTCTCCTTCTCCTGGCTAGGGAAACTCGTGTTTTTCAAAGTATCAGTTTTTGGGAGTAAGTTCCTTAGGAGGGGAAAAGAAAAAAAAAAAACAAAAAACCAACAAACCCAAAAAAAGGAGGGCGACCAGGAGAGCGCCTACTCTTCCAAGGCAAGTGCATCAATCAACATTGTGCAAGGAGGAGAGTCCTACACTCCCTCTCACATCATTAGCCAGGCTAATGCACTCCAGAGGATCCCGCTACGGCCGGCTACCGGCGCACCCGGCTGCGCCCCGGCCCGCGCCCGCGCCCGCGGGAGAGGAGCTCGGCGAGAGGGGCAGCCCCTTCCCTGCGCAAGTGACACTCCGGCATCTGGTGCGGGGATCCGTTTAATACGGCTATAAAAACTAGACGGAAAAAAGTGAAAGCCCTAGCCAAAACTGCCTGGCACTCCGAGGTCAGCACGCCGCCTTTGTTTCTATTTTACAACCAAAAGCGAAAGAGGACAGAAAAGACACGTACCTGTACCTGAAAGCACAGCAGCAGGAAATGTAAACATCTGGAGAGGAGAAAAAAAAAAGCAACAAAAGATCAAAATGATGCGGTGAAATGGTTAAAGTTGATTTTTTTTTTGCTTTGTTTTTGTTTGCAATTCTTTAAAGGGCGCAGAGCGATGCTCTGCTTATAAAAAGGCTCAGGTCCCGATTACCACCTGATTGCAAGGAAAATGCAACCGGAGCCTCCAAAATAAAAGTTTAAAAAAAAAACCACAAAAACCCACAATTTTTTAAAAATTAAAAAAAATAAAAAATATATTTAAATATGCCATAATCCTTACAGGCAAGTGCAGGCTGAGAGCAGTGAATACAT
>NW_020799117.1:18258585-18283228 GCF_003259725.1 Athene cunicularia | reverse complement strand
TTTTTTTTTTTTTTTTTCCAGGTAAAGAAAAATATTCACACGCTGAGAGCGTGCGGTAACTCTTTCCCCGTCTCTGAAAGCTCGTTTATAGCAGACAAAACGCCAGGAACTGTTACCCTCCACGCATAGTCTAACTCTCCGAAGAGCGCCTAACATCAGTTAACACCTTATTAAGTGAGAACATAACCATAGCTCATAACTCCGAGCTTTCCAAATTCTCCACTCGAGTAACAGCGCACATCGGCGCAGCGCGCTGGGCCCTGCTGCTCCCACACCTGTGGGGAGCGAAGCGCTCTGCCTCCGTGTTCTCAGCCGCAAAGCAAGCAGCATCTTCAATCCCCGGAGTCCATCACCGGAGACCCTTCCGACACCAAATCACAGGGGTTTTAACCTACGGTTTCAGGCCCAAGAGGCACAGAAAATGTTAAGAAGTTTGAAAACAGTGACCAAAGCAAGTTCTTACAAAACCTCCAGCACTAACTCACGTATTAGATATATCTAAGGGACTTCACACTTCTGGTCTTACGGATCCACAAGTTAATAAAAAAAAAAAATCCAAACCACTGTCGATTATTGATACCACCATCACCAGTGGCACCACACAACCCCATCACAGTGGTCCCATGGCACCTTGCCACAGCTGAAGGCTGTTTCCAAGGATGGCCAAGACCATCAGAATCACTTTCCCGAGCCCTGTACATTGAACTCACCAAGATGCCCACACAGAAACAGTAGAAACAGAATCTGGGGACTCACACAATGAGAGCATTTAGCCTAGATGTGAAAATATTCAACATATTCCTAATCGTCACCAATGTTTCTTTTCCTTGAGGCAGTCCAGGTGTGGAGGAACCCAGCGTACCCCACCTTCTGCCACTGGGCACTGCTCAGTCACCCATGGGCACTGCACAGCGGGGAGTCAAGCCCAGCATTTCCATGGGCACCAGCCCATCACCCCGCTAAATCCAGTATCTGCCACCCAAGGAGACCCTGCACAACGCACACGGCAGTTCTGTAGACTGAAAGGAAGTAACTCCTCTCCAACACTTGCAGCTGCTCGTAGTCATCGGCAAGCATGAGCTTTGATTGCTCCTTCTCTGCTTTCTTGACCTCTGAAACTCAGAGCAACCAGAAAACTAATCTGAGCTGTCTCAGAAATAGCCCCAGGGCAGGAGTCGAGCCCTGATGGGTTTCTTTCACCCTCCTTAGAGTTTTTTTCCCTTTAACTCTTCTTTAGGCACAAATGCAAGCTGTAAAATCAGTCTTGTCATAAATCACATGCCGAGGGGGAAGATGGTAGAGGTTGGCCGTGGGAAGCCTTGCATGGCCTCTCCGCCCAAGGGAGAGCCTGAAAAGGCCAAGTCTCCCACAGACGGCCAGTGCGCCACAGACCACACCAGACCAAGGATGTCAGCCTCAGCTGAAATCAGATTTCTCCTGCTCCACCAACAGCCCATGTCACCTTTCTCTCTTCCCAACCCCAAAATTATCCTTGAGGAAGCAGGATCCATGCAGAAAACAAGTACTTGAAACTTGGTCTCCACCCTTGCCATGACAGTGCCAAGCTGCTGCACCGTTCCCATCAGACATCAGGTTCATCCTGCCAAGCCTCAAAGCTGAATCTTTCACACAGGTGACATTTTGTGCCAGCTGAAAGCATCGTGTTTTTCTCCTTCGACGAGTACAGAAAATTCAGCAACCGTAATACGGAAATCAGTATTTCTTGGTGAGGTTTTCAAATCCAAAGCATCCCACACATGACCTGCCCCCCTTTCCTATGTGAGCACAGCCTGGAGCACGCTGAGCGCATAAGCTGCTCTATGTCACCAACATGTGGGCTGGCCTCCAGGATCTCAGGGTCTTTAACTAGGACAATGTTTTACACTTGTACATCCCAGTGATGCAAATAGTATCTAAAGGGAAGTTCATGGTTCTCTACTGCGTGCCCTCAGAAGGCCAGTCCAATGTAGAAATGCCATTGGCAAGCGCTGAGGAAGAGATGGAAGTCCCTACAGTGGCCACAAGCACCCATCCCACCACTTCAGGGCTTTGCATCATGGCAGCCCCAACACCCACCTCTGAGAAAAGGCTCCTTAGACAGCAACCGATGGCGTTGTCCAATACCCAAGCCAGCCCAGGGCTGCTGCACCCAGACAGAAGCAACATGGCTATAAAAGTCATTTGTGAAGCTGCCGCTAATGTTTATAATTTCAGTTTCCCCAACAACAGGGAAAACCACAGCAGCTACAGCACCTCAGCGAGAACTGACAGGGCAACACCTGGGGGAGTTGTTTTAAAAAGGCTACATTGGATTTTTCTCTTTTTGATTATTAAAACATTTAATTTGCAATCACCCATGAGTTCTTTATTTAAATTAGATCCATGCTTTGCGCCTCGATAGCTGGACAAAACCCTTTAAAAACCCCAGTAGTTACTTGGAGAATACTACCAATATTAAGTGAATCTCAGGCTACCAGCCTTGACAAACACAGTTGAGCGCAGAAAACAGATTATGCAGCTCACATATATATGTGGCAAAATAGAAATACCACTTAGCTGCAAGTTGTTATGAAAATATGTGTGTATGTGCGTAGCAATAGGCCTATTGCTTCTCTGCTGAAGGCTGCTATTTGATCCGATTCCCAACATAAACCCAGCCAATGTCTACTGGGAAATGAACACTTTTATTTTAAGCTTTTATTTTCCATATGGCATACGTGGGGCGCGAAGGCCAGTGCAGCGTGCTCCTGCAAGCTTGGCGTTCATGATGTTTTATTAAGCCAGACGCAGGCCAGGTAGGGTCTCTGCACTGCAGGGCGTTCCCTGGGATCTCCCAGGGTTACTGCCTTTCACTCACCCATGCAAATGCCTGAATTAAGACTATGTCCTACAGTGCCTCGGTGGCTTATTGGATTAGTGACTGCTCTTCGGCAGCTCCAATCAAAGTCTGAGCAGCATGACCTTTTGCTTGTAGGGCTGTGAAGGTCCCCCCAGTGAAATGAGTTTCCCTTGCCCTGCTCCAGTGGTCCATATCACCCAACAAGCAGACATTTCACAGAGCATGAAACCCATTCAATGGGCCCAAGGACTTAGCAGCATGCTTGAGCAGGAAACCTTCCCACCCACGGGATGTCCCTTTGGAATGTGAATGAGAAGCCGGCAGCAAAGGCCAGCGCAGGATCTGGCCCCACTGCACCACCAGGGACCTTTCTCCTTTAGATCCAATATTTAAAGGAAAAAAAAAAAACCCAGACTGACATTTTACAAAGACCAAGCTCAGCTCTACATCCCAGCCTTGTGGCCCGCAAGCAAACCTGTGCACCGTTTGCTCCTGTCATCTTCTGCATCTAAAACCTTAGGTAATTTCAATATGTAGTTCTTACTGAAAATCAACTTGAAGAGCATTTTTATATTTTAAACCCTCAGTAAAAGGAAAGACAACTTTCAGAAGGGCTGTGGTACATATTCTGTCTTTATTCAGTTTACATACAAAAAGGCAACTTCATCCCAAGGTAAGAAGGGATTTTAGAAACATTTCTGCCACATAGCCTGGACAGGCAGGGAGGGAGAGGGTGCCATTTGACAGAAGAACGACCTCAAAACAACCCTAAACTAATACCCATGAGGACAGGACTTTAGCAGCATGTTGTTCAGCCACAACCTTGCAGAAGGAACATGAAGAGCAAACTGTCAGGACTCGGATTCAGCCAGCTACAAAGCGCCAGGCTAAAACTCTGATTTGAAGCACTGGAAGCACAACACAGGGAGACATATATGCATATATAACTTGCATGAAAATTCTGAAAGCAATTTTCAAGTCATCAGTGTGGTAGGTGGCAGCATGGCCAACAGCTCTGCTGGTACATATGGGCAAAGAGAGGGAAAGACCACACAAAAGGTTAACAAGCTAAGCTGCAATTTCTAAATGAAAATGCATCCCCTGAGACAGAGCCCTGCAAGCAACAGCACAGGAAAGGTGCTTAGAGCCGGGCAGGGCAGCCAGGAGCAGCAGACATGGACGGCTTTTTCACTTTCTGCAGCCCTCTTCACCCCTCACACTGCTAATGCACCCTGTGATGCTTCCCCCACCTTGTACAGGTAGCAGCCGAGAGCAGCAGCTCCGTACTCTTACGTCAGGATGGTTTGAACACAAGAACAGCATGTGATGATTTGGTGTTTAGCAATTTTGGTGCTCTGCATCCATGGTTGGTCGCCAGCACCTTGCTTCACCATGAGTTGTCAGACAGCAGCTGCGAGGCTGGAAAGCTGCTGGGTGCTGGTGCTCAGCCCCTGAAGCTCCCAGATTTCACTGCATACCAAAAGGCATAGGGAAGGCTCACTTATCAGTTAACTCCAGATGGAATTTAGGTTTTAGCACACTGAAGTTTCTCCCTGGACATAAACAAACCATGTGAGGGAAACAAAAGCAATCCAAACCATACGTCATCAGCTTTTACACTGGGATTTCACCAAGCCCCGAGACAGATTAAGAGCCAGGGAAATCAGCACAGACCCAATGTGTGTCTGCAATAGCTCTGCTGGTTGCCTGGACTTTGAAAATGCATGGAGGCATAGAAAATTAACTGAAACACCAAAGGCATAAATACAGTGAAAGCAGAAATGCTGAATTCCCACACCAAGCATCTGAAACACTAAATCAGAACATGCGTAACACAGCTTTCCTTTACTACACTAAAAAAAGAACCCAAAAAGAGTGCTTTTGCTGCCGAGTGCCTTATGTTCACCAAGTTTTTAGCTTGTGACTGTTGAGCAGTGCTTGATAAGCCCCACAAATCAGATGCCAACATAGAACACATGAACTATACCATGCCACGCCAGCCAGTGGGGATGGCACGGGGAACTAGAGACATTAAACCTGCAAATACAGAGGCATCAATCCCATGCAGTGACCCAGCACCTGGGTGGGTTAGGGTCTTAGTCAAGAGACCTGAATACTGGTACAACTGAGACCCAGATGTGGCACGACCCCATCTTTTTTAGCAAGATATGTTTGCTATTTAATAGTTGCTGGGAAGCCCAGCTGGAAAGAAGTGAAGGTCTCTATCTGCAGCCTGGACAAAGACGTGAGGAGTGACCTGAAGTCTCTTAATGGTGAGCAAGAGCTGGAGCCCTCCTTGCCCTGACCAGGGGAGGTCCTTTCTGATCACTCCCGCCTTCGAGAATGAAGACTGACAAAACACATAATACATACCAAATATAAACCAACAGGATAATGGAATGCTACAGATAACACAAATAATATGATATCAAGCATGGCAGCTTTCATTCTGCAGCATTAATAAGAGGGGCAACAAAGTGGGACAAGCTTTCTGTGGACTGGAAGGGGGCTGAGGCAGGGCAAAGCACCAAGTCCTGGGAGGACAGAGATGGCCAGGAAATCCCAAAAGCTGCCACAAGCCAGCCCAGTGCTGCAGACAGGCTGTCCCACCCCAGAGAGTGCAGGGATGCCCCCCCAAGAGCTTCTGTAGCCAGTGGCCCTTCCTGGACTACTGGGGAAGAGGCAAAAGCAGCACCTCTTCCAGCTCCAGACCATATGCACATCTCAGCCCCATGCAAAAGGATAACCCAGCATGCTACAATCCTTGCTGTGATGTGTGTGATCACTTTGTAAGAAAAAACAACAAAACCTCTTATTCAGCAGCCACAGTTTCAGGGTTTGCAAAGGTTTTTCTCCACAGAAACCCCAAATCCTGTGGAAGTTCAGGAGGTAACTGAAACCTCAGACTTCTCTGAAAGCTCCAGAATACTTGTTAAATAAATCTCAGTGCTTTATCAGTAGAGGAATGAAGAAAACAAAAGCACTGAAACTGATGGACATCTCAAGCTGAAGGAGAGACAAGTGGCCTAGTGCCATTCCCAGGGTAGCCCACATCCAGTGCATGTCCCCACCCTGGCCACCCCTGCCCTGGTATCCTGCCTGTCCTGCACAGGGAGGATGCTCATGGGCTTTCCTTGGTCCCACCACCCAGGAGCATCACAGCTCCTCTCTGAAAGCACATGGTAGCTGCTTTAATGCTTCCAAACAGAGGCAAGAAGAGACAAACCTCTGCAGACAACCATACACAAACCAGTGGGAAATTCCACTTTCCAGCCTTTTCACTGCATTAAATCCTAGTGCTTGGCTTCTTGGATTTATATCCCTCCATGGTTTCATTTTTCCCTAAAAAAAAAAAAATCACAAGCTGTTAAGCTTCAAAACTTAATATTTCCTTGACTCAGAGCTTTTCAGCTCAACAGCTCTTAAACATAAACCTCTTTGACTGAAGTCTCCTGAATTAAGCTGTCTCCAGCAAGTCACCATCTCAACCCCCATCTGCAGAGCCTCCTTCTCTCTGGAACAGCTGATCCCTCCCCACACCACCACCAGAGGCTCCTTCCCACTGTCCCTGGGATGCTCCAGGTGGTATCTCAGGCAGGACCTCACATGGAGGCTGTGTGACCACACATGTCCACACTGCTGGCACGTGCCACCCCTGGGGCAGTTCAGGGTTGATGCACAGATCAGGCACTGATAACTGGTGATGGCCTGGACCTCTCACTACCCCATGTCACTGTCCTCAGCCATGGAACAACTGAATAAGCAAAGTGGGCCTTGAGACAGACATAGGACAGCTCTTTCTGAAAACAACACTGAAAAATGTGTTTCTCCTGATCCTTCTGAAGAGGAGCCTGGCTTCAGAGCAAGAACTCAGAAAACACCACGGACAGGTGTGTCATCATCTTTACTGTTTCCAC
The DNA here is from genome assembly GCF_003259725.1 of Athene cunicularia. Taxonomy (NCBI): domain Eukaryota; kingdom Metazoa; phylum Chordata; class Aves; order Strigiformes; family Strigidae; genus Athene; species Athene cunicularia. Next base: position 18,276,472 of record NW_020799117.1, on the reverse strand, counting down.
AAAAATATACCCAAACATGACTTTTTTTCTGGAAAATCAGTGTCACAGGTCAGAGAGACATCTCTGAAGGTCATTCTCCTGGTGCACCCACAAGCATCTTGCAGCCCTGCAAACAGGTAAGGCTGAAAGCTCTAGTTGGAGGTGCAGCAGCAGGACTGGGCTTTTTTCATCACCGTTCTTCACCACGACTGAAATGAGGGCACCAGTCTCTGCTGTGCTCTCAGACACACTGCCAAGCAACACAGAAGGGGAAAAAGATTCATACAGGAGCACCGGGTTTGCAACGGTATTCAAGCTTTATCTGGAGACTGAGAGTACAAGACTAACCAGAGAAGTCAGTGCTAACAGCAATGGGTAGAAAAAAATGGGTGAGGAAGTGATAAGGAACAGCAGTAAGACAGAGAGAAGCCTGAGGAGCAGCGACAGACCAAGTCAGTAAGAAGGCTGTGTTAAAGATCTAGAACTAGGAATGAGTCAGAAGGGACTATCCAGAACCATAAAGCTAGAGGGAACAAGCAGAAGTACTTCTACTTTCAGGTCCCAAAAAAGAAGGCAAGATCCCCCAAATCTTCCTGGTCCTCCTGTAGTCTCTGGAGACCACAAGGGCTGGGACCCTTCTTCAGTACAGTGATCCCATGACATGTTATTGCCCTTAGCTAGGAGGGGTGGGATCATTTAGTTAAAAAGCAATTTCCATGTGGGAAACTTGATGGAAATGCTTAAAAGTATGGGGAAAAAAAGCATTACAGGGCAGAGAAATATCCTAAAGGCTAGAGGTGGCCTTATTACTACATGGAAAGCTTTATCAGCTGTCCAGTGCCTCAGTGTCCACAAACATTCACATACAGGGAACAGTTAAAGCAGCAGGTGCTATGGGAAGCAACAGTGGGATGATATATATACTCTCACTGCCTCAATAGAGCACGATCTGTGTCACGGGAAGTCTCTCAGCAAGGACACTCTTGGGAGAACATCACAATTACAAGCTTTGAGAAAAACATAAAGAGTAATGAGAAAGAAGTTACAGGAATCAGGCATGGATAAAGGTGGCTATAGCAGTGAAATGCCAAGTACATCGACAAGCTACAATTTGCCTTCAACTCTCCCTGCAGTTATTTTTCATAAAAATTCAATTAAAAAACCTCAGGCTTAACTTGAAAACAGCTTCAAAAATTTATATCCTCGTCCAAGAGGAACTCATTTTATCTTAAATACCAAGTAAGTCAACAGAATTGGACTGGGCTCAGCAGGCTTATGGCTCCAACAGTTAGTTGAAGGGATCTTGAGTAAGACTATAGGACCTTCAGTCCTTCAGTTTTAAACTGTTTCTAGTACCAGTGTAAACTAAACATGAGATCTAAGATGAACCACATCAATTCTGGTTTGAGTGGACTAATTATGTTCCCTCCTTTTGCCATTTACTATTCAATTATGCTGATTTCCATTTCCTTGGCTGGACAAGCCTCTGGGCAGCACATCACTGCTCACATGGACACCTCTGGAAGTGGCAGGCACTGTTAGAGGTCCCCTGCTGTGCAACCTACTGAGGGTCTCTTTCCTGTTCTCTTTTGACCCTCAACCCCCTTTTTCCTCTTGATTCACTGCCCTTTCTCATCCTTTTCTCCCACAATCCTTTTCCTATAAAGGCTCTTCTGGCTTGCTTAGGGTGAGCTGATAGAAAGAGGTGGGAGAAGAAAGTTTCTGAAGTAAGGAGCAAAGTCATCATCACCACACAACTGACTTCAGGCCATGCATGCATAGTTAGAGTCCAGTAGCCTCCATGGAACCCTTACATCATCTTAATTAACATTTCACATATTTATTTGGTTCAAATAAGGTATGTCTTAAAATCTGCTTACATAACAGACAACCCAGCCAGCCACTGAAGATCTGATCCAACACAACATGCAGAATTGCTCCTCGAAGTGTACTGTAGATAAACACCCAGCAAGTAGAGAGCAGGAGATTCCCTCTGCTGCCTGCAAAAGGAAGGACAAGCCAGCCCTTCCAGGCACACCTCGAAGTCCTGCACCACTTCTCCTGTGCTTGATCACACAAGATCAGCTCTCCTCATTCAGATTACAAGAGCCAGGACTCAGACAAAGCAACCGTTAATAAATACCAGATCACAAAACCTCCAAACGTCATTCAACGCAACCAACTGTGCTTCCTGCTGCTTGCCAGGACCTAGTGCCCATTAGACAAGGCCAGGGAATAAAGGCGCTCCATCTAACACTTAGCTCCAAACCACTCAATTCATTTACAGCTTTTTCTATGACATTTTGTAGGTAGGATGCAGTCTTTCACCCCCCTTTAGGAAAATGGGATGAGGAATAAGGATCTGTGTGCTTGTTCCACAGGAAAAGAGGAAAGGAAAAGTTGGGAGAGTTTGGCTGCGCGTCAGTAATGGCACATTGGAAGGAGACAGAACATAGCTTGGGGTAGCTGGGTAAGATTTCTAGAGGAGAGGACAGAGAGCATGTTCCAGCATGAACTTAAGCCCCTGAGGGACTGTCTGGGTGGCAAGAAGCCCAGAACCACCACCCATGCTGGCCCTGTTTTCCATTACCTCAGCCCACACACACTCCCTTCCACCCTCCTGCCAGCCATGCTCAAGTTCTTCCTCTCCAAAGGCTGCAACAATTGCTGAGCACAGGCAAAATAAGAGCTCCATACTCACCATAGTGCTTGGGGTCTGAAACACCATTTTGGCAAGCTAGTTTGATTCACAGGAGCAAACAGAACCCTGAGACAGACCTAAGGTGACCACAAGCACCTTTTCTTGAACACCCCAAAGACGACAACACAGACCAAGACCTCCTGAAGCTGGAAAAGGCAGTTTTACTGCAGGACAGTATCCTTCTATTTCACTTCCTCTGAAGCCCAACGTCCAGAAACACCAGACAAAACAGATATCCATATGGAGCAGCTGTATCTGCAGCCAACACTGTGCAGCAGAGCAGCATCTCCACACCCCGCATGGTCCCGCACACCCGTTCAGCCTCCCCCTTGTCCTGTGCAGGGGATCACCACCACCTACCTCTTTGCTGCAAGGAATCAAGTGCTTCTGGGAGGAAACTAAGCATGGAGAAAGGTAGGAGCACAAGGCAAGGCAGCAGGGGGAGAAATTCATGTAGAAACAAGAGGCCAATGGACAACTGCCTGGAGAGGCCTTTTACCATGCTGTAAAGGGAAGTTGTTTTCCCCATGGTAAAGAAAGCCTGGATTTTCACTGATGCACTGGATGACAGACCCCAATGCTGTCCAATAAACCGTTCCCTAGGACCAGGACCACACAGGCTTATAGCCCTCAACACAGCTATCAAACTCTACAGCTTTGTTGCAATCATGCCATTATTACCACGGTAATAACATGTTTCAATTCTACAGAAAGTCAGGACCAGTACTTCAATAACCCACATCTGGTATTTGGTATCTTCTCAACAGGTATTTTCACATTTGAGCTTAAACTAATTTTTTTTTAATTCAACCTTTGAGGCTCTGTTCAAAGAAGTCAAGAACTGGCAGCTGCATGTGAATATCCTAGAATATCTGACAGCACAGCCCAGCAGCCCCACAAATCACTGAATGGCCAGTCCCAACAGAGCCAAGCACTCTGAGTCAAGACTGGCAGGAAGGGGCGAGGCCTGTTCCTGGGAGGGATGGGGCAGACAACCCCACAGCCAGGAGCAGGGCAGACTGACCACTGACCACTTTCCACAGCAGAATGTAAAACTGGCAGAAAACAGAGCAAGCAAGCTAACCCAGGCCAAGTAAAGTTATCATTTTTATGCCATGATGCAGATGCCTCAAAGATGCCTCATGATGCTTAATGGCAGCCTGACAAAGATTTGACTTACATTACTATACCTTGGCTTCAGCACAGGAATAAGTTTTCCTCTACAGCGGCCTATACAGGCTCCATCTCCCCCTTGCAACCCTTATGCCGAGTGTGGCTGCACCCCAAAGACCTGCTTTAGTCAGTGAACTATAGACAGGCAACACCCCAGCTTTTCTTAAAAGTTTAATACTCGGAATATTTTATTGGCTGGATAGCCTCTTACTGAAATTACTGTACAATTTTCACTTGTTTCAGCCAAAATTGAGGGCAATTTGCTTAAATAAGCTTGACTGTGCCATTAGCTCTATTTCACCAGGGAAATTTGCTCTCACTTGTGCATATGACATCATCTGTTGACATAACCCCACCAAAACAGGCATTTCAAACCCTTACTCTCTGCCATTTCACATGCTGTAATTATACTCAAGCTTAAACGAATCTTTGACACTAGACTTGCACTGTGTTTCACTGCTCCACCATGCACTTTGCTTGGCTTTGTTTTTCCAAGAAATACTTGCTTTTGGAAACTTGCATTGGTTTCCACCATGCCCAGAAACAAAACTACAGAAATTGAAGTTTTTATAATAGCAAACCTTAAAAGTATTTCCAGTGACAATTTTACAAACCAAATTATACATTCTGTTTCTAGAACAACTTGGAAAAAAATAACACCCAGTAAAGAGACCCCAATTAGTGCTCAATTAGCACAACCCAGCAAGATTTTACCGTATCTTGGAGGCAACTGCTCTAAGATCCCAACTGTGCAAGTCCTTCAAGTGGGAAAAAAACCTACCTGCTAAAGCCTGCTTTAATGCCTTTCTGTTCTCAAATAAGATATTTCTGCTGTGCAAAACAGAAGCCAGTTGCATTAACTCTCACACATAGCAAGGATCAAATCAAAGTTTTATAGGAACCATACAACTGCTTAAATGTTTTCTTATTAAGTATTCTTTCCATCTTCATACCATTACTGCAGTTACTACACATAGACATAGCATTCAAGCATTTGAAGTGATTCTGCCCCTCAGAGGAACAGCAAAGCCAGCAATTCCCAAATCAAAAGTATTACATTTTACAAGTGGAGACACAAGCCCTACAAACTCAGTTGTTAAGAGAGAAACCATAAACCAAAGAGCAATGAAGCAGGTCAGAAACTGAGATGCAGGAAAGGCTGTTTTAGGCAATTATATAATTAGTGGTCACTTGCAGACAAGAATAAAGCCCTGCTTACCACTTAAGTCTTCTCACCAATCATCTGCTCAGTAGCTGTAAAGCTCATGGAATTGGAGTTGTTTTTTAAAGTTGACAACATAAGTGAGACTATCCAATGTGTACTTGGTAAAGAGAAGTAGCTAAAACACTTCACAGTAGTTCCCCTATGAGAACTTCTAAGCCCTGTTATCTTCTTCATTCAGTACGCAGACTACCCCAACCCATAAAAAAAAGAAACGATAGTACTTTATTAAAATACTAAATTTTATTTTTTTTCCACGTACATTTAGTCTCCCCACCATTTCCATTTGTCTGACCACCACCACCACCATGCCTTATCAAAACATTCCATACATACTTAAAAGTGAAGCTGAGGGTGGAGTCCCGTCTTTACAAACTAAACAGGCATTTTGGACAACACATTCTTGGCAAGGTAATCTGGATGACATTTATCAGACACAGTAGGGAAAGCTCTTTCAGCATTTGTAAAAAGGACAGCCAAATAATGGTTACAGAAATAAGACTGCAGATTTTAATGAACTGTTTAAACTGTTTTCTTTTCTTACAGAGTCTGTCTCCACTGCCAGAGAGCTTGAATGACCTGGAAGTGTACACAAAAAGTTAGAAACTGAAATCCATTCTTCTAATTATTTTTAGTTTACTATCTACACTTACTCCACAAAATATTGACATCAAATTACAACAAAAAATGCATTCCTTTCAGAGAAAATCAAGTTGAAAGCAAGACATTAGGGTCCATCTGTTATAAGACTGTTATTCACTTTAGGTCACAATAGTAAGAATTCAGTGAAGGTAAGTGAGAGGATGGGTGTGGACCAGCTAGGCAAATATTGGCTGAACTCTGCCTACCCTGGCTCATGTCAGACCAACTCCAGTAGCTGAGGCTAACTGCTTTTAAACATTCTTTCAAGAACCTATCAATTTGTCTATCAGACAAGTTTACTCTGAACCACTGAGGGAAGTAGGAAAGCATAAGGAATTTTGTCATTGGAAGAAAGTTTTAACTCACAGGAATTTTGATAGGGAAATCTAAGACGCATTTTAGCCCAGTATATGTTGAGTAATAACTAATTCAGAAAGTTGCTTCCTGATACCACCTTTTGGCTTGCCCTCTTACAAGAGTTCAGTTGACTTTGGGAGAAAATGTAGCAAGAAAACCATAATCTCAATCACAAAACAGTTCCCCCTCCCAGACACCCTCCCCAACAAAAGGCTGAACAGCAGACAGGCCTAGGTGGCCAAATTCAGCAGCAAGGAAAACCACAGCTCATTTCCTTAGCCAATATGGTGCCAAAAGGAAAATTCTGTGGGTTTAGTAAGCAAGAGATAATTTACCAACCATATAAAAGCTGGAAAAATGTAATAAAATATTAGCTTTCCCATCTTAGCCAACTAAACCCTTAAAACCATTCCCATTTATTTAATTTGAAGTATTGTTCGTGGTTTGTAACCCTTTGAAACAGTCCAAAGATTGTAAAGATTAAGAAGTGGAAAAGAATCCTTAAGTCAGGTTATAAAAGTTTTTGGACTTATCAAGTTCCAATAAATTCAGTTACCTTCTGGTCCTCCGTCCTGAAGCAATTCTTAACATAGTTGGCAAATTTGGGTTCCAGCTTAGGAAGGGAAGAACCCTATTTTGAAAAAAGCAAGCTTTAGTGTATGCAGGTCATCTAATGCTTCCAATAAGTAACTTATGAAGCTTAAACCCTTTGCAATGCAGATTGAATTTTACTGAACTCACCTTGCAACATCCCAAACCAATCTGCTTTTAAACCATTTTTAAAAGTTCACTCAACTACAGTACCCAGGTATTTCTCACAGGAGTGCCTACACACTAAAACAGGTGTACAAGCATCTTTGCTTATGCTCAGAAACATAACAGCAATCATTCACCACTTGAATAACCTTGTTTGTAGTCAACATTCATATGCTATTCAGAAAAACTAATTCCGTATTTACAGATTCTTACTACAGCATGCAACTTGAGACATTACTGTCCTTCACAGGTACATTTTTTGACTTCAGCTCACTAAAGCAAAAAATTTATGTCCCACACCTCCTTTAAGGTTCATTCTAATACATTAGTTCTACGAATTTGGAACTGTTCCAAAGACATTTGCTTGTATCTCAAAATGTCTTTGTACATACTCAAATGTACAAAGCAGATTCAGTAATAATTCACAGATCTAGATTTATCTTCACATCTTTTCCTATCTTCAGGCAAAAATAATACAGCACACAATTTTAAGAAACACCGATTTACTTTCATAGGCCCCATGAGTAATTTTCCCCATTTTTCAGGTACATCAGTTGAAATACTCAGCCAATTATGCAAGTACACTTAGCTGCTACGCAGCACACTGCAGAAGACAGCAATTTTATGTTCAAAGTAAACAAAGCTACATTAGTAATATCTGAAACTGCAACCAAGAAGCTTGGATTTGGACAGTGTCCTACCTCTGGATTCTGTTAAGTACTAACGTTTTCCTGATAGCTTGTAGATATTACTTATTAATTTAATAGTGTTTTTTTAAAGCTGCTAACTTGCTGGCTATCAGCTAGAAATGCTATTGTATATGGCAGTGCACAAGCCTTTTGCCTTACTAAGGTATGTTCTCAAACCAGCTTGGAAAACATTCAATTAAGCTGCCTGCTATAGCTTCTACATGTTTGTGCTTACACAGCATTTCCCAGTAAAAACACTCTTCAGCAACAGCAAGTATATTCTAAAGCTACTTGCCAGTCATCTGGTCTGCATGCTTCCCTCCATAGAGACATCTGCCTATTGCAAGCAGCTCAGCCACTTCTGCTTACACTGCAGAAATAACACTAATCGAGGCTCCTCTGAGTCATGCAAAAAACCACCCTAGCATCCACTAGATCCAAGAGGTTAGTCTGACCTAGCAGAATGATACCATCCATCACTGTCAGGTTCACAATTTAGGGAGATGCATTTCAATCCTGATCACAATCACAATTGCTCACTCTACATCCACTCTACACAATAACATTTTTTGTCTTATTATGCATTCCTGGGACAGAACTACCTCAAAACATTAAGAATCTTAAGCAGGAGACAATCCTAATTCTTTAGATGATTTGATTGTCACTGTAAGGGGGAAGAAGTTTCTTTCATCAGACCAAACTGAAAAAAAAAATCCAAAACCAGAATTCTTCATCAATCAAAAATAAAATCAGTCAAATAAGTCTCCAATAAAGAATCTGTTTTAGTCACAAATGAGCATACAATCTATAAGCACACTCCTGAGCTAGTGAAGTAAAACCAGGACTTGTATAGTCTAGATGTCAGGTCCTGCAGTACTGCTGTGTAACTCAACTGCACTCCTAGCTAACTCACCGGTTTCCAAACTTGGCTAAGGGGGGAAGTAATGCTATTACCTGCTATACTTTTACCCAACCAGCTACATCCAAAATGTCATTTTCTTTTTTATACTTATATAGCAGCTAACAATACTCACATGCATAAGCATGAAGTGCTAGTCAAGAGTTGATAACCAGAAACCGAGTCACTGCCCTGTGACCTTCAAAAAGATGAAACATCCATTGAGGGGAGACTCCCATTAACCCCAGCACTCCAGTTCAGAAAGCAAATGCTTTCAGGTCTCCATTGATTCATTAATGCATATCACAATCACTTGTCTCCCCCTTCTGGAAGTCATAAAGCTCTACAAGCATCTGGGTATCCAAGCTAGAGACTGCTCTAGGACCACCCTACTCCAAGCATGTAAAGAACTCTCCTTTACTCTAGTTGCCCAAAATAAGATGTGTACACTAGTTAAGACACCTTCAGAATAAATACCACCCAAGGTTTGCTGCTTTGTTTTTTGCTGTTTTGTTGTGTGATGGTTTTTTCGGGCTTTTTTTTCAAATTTTAACTGAGATAGCTCACTAAGAAATACCAAGTTAATAATCACTACTTGAAGAATACAAAGACAAGGAGTTTCTCATGAGTAGAGGCTTTTTGCCCGGAGTAAATTTTCATTCCTGAGCTTCTGTATCAATATACACTGATAACAGCACAGCGACATGCAAGCATTTCTTAAAAACATAAAATTCTTCTCATCTGTGGGCATGTAAAAATAAGGCTAAGAAACCCAAGTTTACAAAAACTCACCTTATCTACAGATGCTTGCATTTTTGCTTTAATCTCCTCTAATGACAGAGGGACTTTTGGTGTTTTTGGAGTTAGAGATTTATCCTTCTTGGAATCTGGAGTCTGAAAATAATTCATTTCATTAGCAACTTGCACATAAAGCTACTTAGTACACAAGATAAAGTTTTCTAAAAACAATAATGTGAAAACCTAAGAATTTATATGGAATAGAAGAACTAGCTATCACATAGATAGTTCAGATAGTTTTAAAGTCACAGAAGTTAAATTTGTGCTTTCAACACATTCTTCAGGAAAAGAATGATATTTAAGTTTGGAATTACTACTGTACTCATCCTCGTACAAACTGCACAAAAAAAAGATTTGTATTTTAAACCATGGAATCACCAATACTCAAAAGGGATAGAATGTCTGATTTTCAATCTTGGCTGTTGTAGGTATATAAATCACTGAAGTTTCACAGGGCAACATGAAGCAATGAACAAACAGTATCTCCAGCATGCTTCATATTCAAAAACCTAACTTAATGGTTAGTACATTATTTAGAGTTACCTTTAGGCAAGAAAACTAGCTTCCACTCTAGAATAAACATTTGTTTTACTCACTTTTGATTTAGATGCTGGTGTGGACGGCTTAGAGTCTTTTCCATTTTGCTTTGCTTTCTGCATGTTTTTTCCTGAAGCCTCACGGACAGGCTGAAAAGAAAGCACTTAAGTTCATTTGCCATGAAAAACTGCTAGTAAATGTTAAGCTTGTTAATATAATACTCAAGACTTAGTGACAAATACGTACTATTTAACATCAAACAAAAAGCATTTTCATTGTCCATGCAACATCATCAGCGTCCGTTATTGGAAGCAAAAGGCATGTATGCTACCGGAACTCAAATTAATAACTGCCAGTGCAGCACAATGTGTAACATAACCAAGATCAAGTTTTGCTACACATGGGACCTCCACTACATTTTCCTTATATTATTACAGCTGTCCTTATAAATTGCCATGCAGACTTTTGGGGACAGACATTGCCTAAGACTAATTCTAGATGGCACTGTAATTCCAAGATCTGACTCAGTGCTACTTGTTTTTTGTAACACATCCATTACCTCATTTGGCATTTCATACATAAGTATCATCTGAGATGTGCGTGGGCAATGCCACATGAATATTGAAGATTTGAATTCCTACATTCCTTCATAAATCAAGGGATCATTTCATTCAGCCACCCTAGATTTAATTAGAAGGCAGGAAGTCTGCCATTCAGATTGTCTTTACCAGGCCTTAAACTACTGTGCACTATCACCCATAGAAATTCATTAGGACAGAGCTGCACATAGTAAAGTTGTTTCTAAACACCAGGTATGAACATACAAGTTCAAGCCAAAGTACACAAGTTTCAAAAAACACTACCTTCTACCTCAGCAGTCGCCAAGCTGTCTTACAGTTCATTTTACCACCAGATGGCACTCAAGGGCTGATGTAATTTCACATTCAAGCACTTGGCTGCCTGAAATGAACCTTTTCCAACAGGCTCACACATTTAGATCCTTCTTTTATTGAAAATTAGGTTGCTAAAAAGACCCTTTTCACAGCATGCAGAACTGAAATGGCAAAGCACAACCCACATCTTTGAGCAGGATTGTTTTGGGGCTCAACAACCCTACATAAAATCATACCAATTTGACAACTGCACATGTGTATATGCATGCTGCTGAAAACCCAGCCACTCCTCTCTGCAGCAAAATAAAACATGGATTGGATATGCATTCATACTGAAGTGAATGTCCCACTACAATTACTTTACACAAAGCTAACCCAAAAGCATCTCATTCACACATTCCAAACTGTTGTGCTTAAGCTCATTAAAGTACTATCTGCCCAGTTACTATCATGCCTTGTATTGATATCTAGTCCATTACAAAACAGAACACTGCACAAAGAGGACACTTCAGTTAGCTTCTGCATTACAATAGAGTTCAAACCTAACCATTTAGGCAAACACAGCTTTCCCTCCTCCCTTCTGCTTTAGGGGTCTTCATATGAATCTTCAAAGATGACTCAATTGGGACTGTTAAGTGTCATAACTTACTCCCCGTCTGAATAAGCTTAGCTGCAAATATTAAGCCCATCTGGTGTTATCACTCAATTCCTTTCAAGTTCCTTAAACACTTCACAGGCAAAGGGGGTCACAATGTGTGTGTGTGTATATATGCCACTTACTTTCTTCATTGGTGTTTTCATTTCTTCCTCATCATCCTCTAAGTCATCCTCATCACTACAATTAGAAAGTTAAGTCACTGTAACTCAAGATTCATACTCAGAGCTTTAACCACATTACAAATCAGTCTTCAACCTCCCTCCCAATAAAACATTTTACTCATGAAGGAAGCAAGTAATCTTCCCAAATCTATCCTATATCTTGTTCTAACATATGGCAAGGTGTCAGGCCAAACACTCCACTTACTGCAGTTAAGTGCATTCCCTTCTGCTTTAATACTGACTGAAAACATGTATCTTAGGACTTCCATGACTAAAGAAATTTAAGTTCATTGAAAGTTAATGAATTACATGAGACTACGTTTTATAACCCAGTATGAAATATTTGAGTAACACTATTTCAGATTGCATTGTGGAGATAAACGAGGTAATTCTGCTTTTTTTTTGTAGCCAAGATAGAGTAGCTTGCTCATTTATCAATCAGTTGTCACATAATTTGTATTCTGAAAGTTAACCCTGTATTTCAAAACACATTCTCAAAACAATACATACTCATCGTCATCATCCTCATCTTCATCATCCTCCTCATCATCTTCTGCTAGTTTTGCCTTTTTCTATAAAAAGATCATGCTAAGTGTCAATACCATTTTATCTTGAAAAAACAACAACCTTGATCTGAAACAATTTGAGGCATAATTACAAAACTATTTTCCATCAATTTAGCTAAAACCCAACATGTTACAGCTGCCAAGTCAAAAGCTATTGACAAATTTACAGCACATTGAGCATTCAAATCCTTCCTTCTACACTACAGTGCTTCAGTCAGCATTTCAACTTTTGCAGTACACTGATGTTTACACTAGAATCTGGACACACTCAAGTTACTGCAGCAGGCAAAACTTCCAGATAGAAGCAGCTTTCATATTAGCCCCTCCAGCAAAGCTTTGGAAACTATCTGTACTTAACTACACTTTTGTAATTTAATACTTGTCCAGATCCAAATACAAAATAATCCTTCCCCACAGATATCCATAAAGCACATACTAAATCACAGCAAGCCATCTAACTGCTTACTCCTAGAGGCATCGTAATACCAAACAAAAAGAAAATTCTACAGACAAGCTGACTGAAGGGACATATATATACACACACAACACACCTGTGGTGTTTTAGCTCCTCCTCCACTTGCTGGTCTTTTTACTGAAGTGTTCACAACTTTTGTATCATCTTCCTCATCATCTGATTCTGGTTCTTCCTCTAATGCTGGTAAAATGATGGCAATATGTAAAAAAACCCACTTCATTTAACAATTAAAGCAAGAATGCTAGTAAGAACCAAACAGAAGAGTATCACCCACAACCAGACAGGGTCTTACTGAGGTGTTGAATTGATAGAAGCTTCTTCCTACTAGCGATCTAACCACTGAGATCAGAAATTTTCTGATGGCTGCAGCCAATGCTACACTGAAATCCAAAATGGGTTAATAACCATCCATACACTGCCTGTAGCATTCCTCACAGAAAAGTAGCCACACAAAGTTAAGAATAAAATTTGTTCCCTTTCTAGGGAGACATATTTAAGAGAACTTCTAGAAAGAAAGGTTAGTTTCTAAGACAATTCTACAATAGAGGATAGTCCTAGCTTAGTTTCTAGTGCAAACTCAGAACTATTTAATGGGCACTCTTCTCATACTCCCAACTGGTAAGCAGAAAGCTCACAGCTTTTTTGATGTGATACACTAACACAGGGAAACTAACACCCCTTTTTAAGAAGAGAAATCAGAACTCAAATTGCAAGGCTTACACATGCCTCATCCATACATAACAAGAGGCAAGAAAAGGTATGCAAGCATTTCTCTGAACTCCTCTGTCCTACAAGTTATCTCATGCCTCAGAGCAGTGAATTAAAGATTCACAGGGTCAGCATTAGAGAAAGTACTGCTTGAGATACCAGAAATGTCACTCAAATTCTGTTGGTGCTGACAGGTACCAAGATCACAGGTTAGTAACCATAGCAACACATACCTACAAGATGTTGACCACTGACGTAAACAGGCCCTGAACCACATTTCAACCTCAAGACCACTGGTGGTGTGATCTCAAAGCCACCTAAAGAAACCTAAGGAAAAATGCATTGTTACTTATTCACAACATTGAAGGCAAAGTGTGCTTAACAGACAATCCATTCAAATAAAACCAACAGTACAAACATCTGTAGACTCCAATGCTAATAGCTACTCCCGGTTTCCACGTGACAGAATATTCCAGAAGTGTTTAGTCAAATCAGGGTCAATAAGCCATAACAGGGTTTACTACATTCTCATTGCTTGTCATAATTAAAGCACACTTGTCAAAGCCAGACCAATCCACATTTGTTTCTACTCATCTTGGCAGCAATGCCAACTTGAACATTATCCATCACACCTGCCACCAGTATTGTGTAGTTCCACTCGTACATCATCGGCAACGCTGGTTCAAGTTACATTCCAGATGGCAGGAATGACAAGTAGGGTGCCCTTAAATCAAGAAAGGGTAGCAGTCATCTTTAGAATCTCTTAAGAGCTTGGGAACTGCAGAAAAACTTAATCTTTCTCACCCCAGGTTCAAAGAAAGCAACACAGGATATAGATGCATCTGTTTACAAATGTGTAATTTGTATACAGAGAGATGACATGTGTAATTACTATCATCTCAAAAAAATGCATTATTTGAACAAAAGTCTGTAATCTCCAGCTGATCAGAGTTAAGTCTACAGGCACAAGAAAAATATTCATATTTAGCTTGTAGTTACTACACATGGCAAAACTGACACTTGTCTGAACCCACTGACCACTGTGCACTCACTAAAATTCAGTCAACCAAAACCTCTTCTGACTTGTCTTTTTCACCCGAGACCTAACAGATTTTTCCAAGCTCCTGGACTTACCGTAGGCTGCACTGACATTTTCAGAGATGCCAGTACTACTTTAACAGGGTTGCCTTCATAGTCCAGTGCTTCTGCTTCTACAATGTGTAATTCATCTTTGGCTCCAGCCCCTAAAGTAACCTGTGAAGTAAAGAACAGTGCACATCCTCACAATCTGTCCAAATATTCTCAATTATTTTAAACTCCATTCACTGTGCTGCATAAGTTTGCATTTTCTGACTGCTAATGATTCAGCTGCACGCCTTCCCAAGCCAATATCCTCTTTCCCCATAACACTGGCAGTTGCAAGCCATGTGTTTTGATGAGTGGCAAGTAGACCTTTGCTACTGGATTACTGCATTCAAACAGGTCAGTGACAAGTCCAGTCAGCACTGAAGCCCACCCAAGGGAACTACAGACACATGCCTAGAGGAAGGGAAACAACTGCTACCACTACTGCAGCATCACTGCCTTTATCCTTCCCCTTCCAAACATGTTTCATCTGCCAACTGCTTCACTTTATCATACTACACACTTTTTACTGGATATTCAGTGGGGAGTTAAGCTGTCTTAACTGCCCACTTCAGTAAGGTCATTTATGCATATGCCTTCTGCATTGATTCACGAAGGACTAAGAGCTGCTGTCCCAGAGCATTTCAAAACTCAAGTGCCTGGATTCCTTACACTGAGTACAAGTCCAGCACTTTCCTAAGATTCAAAAATCATAGCTGTAGGGAGGCAAATGAGCAACAGACATGGGAGAGGCCTGAAATTCCAGTTCTCCAAACTCTGACATCCGAGTCACAATTACATGCAAGAGATGCAAAAACCAAATATCCCTTTAAGTACCAGTTATTCCAGAGACAAGTGAACAAGGCTGTTTCCTTTCTGAAAGCCCATGAAAAGAAAGCTTTCCACCCTCCATGGAAGATATAGTTGTCAACACTCCAGGGAGAGGCATATACAACTTAAGTTTCCATTCTCCAAGAGCTGTGTTTTAGACAGGCTATAATGATCCAGACTAGATGTATCAGCCTGAAGGCTGAGAAATAGGATATAGGATTCACTACTCCTGGCAAGTTTTGTTACTGTAAATTTAAAGAGGTGAAACTGCTGTTCTGATCTCACCTCTCAAATGGGCTGGCAACAACACATTAGTCTGTGACTGGAAGACTCCCCACCAGGAAAAGAGTTTAAGAGCATGCCCTCCACCCCCAGTTACTCCTGTCATTTGCACCAGTTCAAGCAATACTATGGTACTTACAATTTATTTACCGAATGTCTGGCAAGTGTCCATTCACAGGCTTTAATTTCTGCACTGAAGGCATGCCCACTGGCAATAAATAGGTAATGAAGCAGTGATCATCCCTCTTTATGTTCTCAGCTATCGTAAGACATCTATAGAAACCGTCATGCCACTTTACATGCATCAATCCTCCTCCCCTGTTCACGTTTATCCTTTTTTTCTTACCACCTCTTCCTGTACCTCATACCCAAGTCCATCAACACATCTGTATCTGAACTGACACGTGTCAACCCTTACACATCTAGTCTTTTATCAGGTGCACAGATCACTCATGGACTATTTGCTACCTTCCTGCTTTATCTTCCATCAACTCCTTCCTCTGCCTGACAAGCCATTTTCTGTTTGTTTGTAGCTATGTCCAAGATCTTCCAAGCCTCTTAGACATTTCCAGTTTGTTATTTGTAACTTTCAACACCCACTTCTCCTGTATGTCATTCTTTGTCTTTAAAGAGACACATTACTGAATTAGACATTTTTTCCCTAAAAAATAAGTACTGGTATGCATCCATCTGCTTCAAGCCCCATGAAAAGGCACAGCAACGGAAGAGATGTTATAAACAATTTTTCAAAAACAGGCTGTTTGGATAAAGCCATACAGCTCACTAGCTTCATCTGCATGACAAACACTCAGATACAAGAACTAGCCACATGAACTTGTCCTATACATACTTTACTGTTATATTCTTCCCTCAAAAGATATTATGATTAAGAACAAACTAGTCACTGTCAAGTCCAGGCTGTAATTTTCATAAAATGCAAGGACTGAAGACACATGATTCACAAAACCATAATTGCCTGTATTAAAATGTCAGTATCACCAAATTAGTTTGGAGAGCACTATGATGCAAGTCTCTCTAGTAAGCAATTCCACTGTAGGAAGTAATCCACAATTTTAAGACTCTCTTGTGTCCAGGTATCTCTTTGTATTTAAAACACAGTAATAAATCCTAGAAGCAGAGAGATGCTACAACTCTCAAATTCCTTGCATGTCAAGTTGGAGCATATTACCTTTCTGCTAACCAAAAGGAACAGGCTCAGGCCAGAACAAAGGCCTTGAAGTATTATGTCTTGCTTGTGTGGCAATAGAAAGATCTCAGGACACATCTAAGAACTCCCAGTGTACATATACTGGTTTCCAGGAGTAACCTGCTCAGTGAGGAGTCTGTTAGACAAGTTATCTGAAAGATAGGAGTTTCCCAGTTCCATCCTCAGAGGGGGTCACACCAAGGACAATAAATCAAAACAAAACTAAATCTAAATGAGGGGTGGAAGGTTTATTAGCTGCTTGTGGAAAAAAGCACTGGAATTATGTTCAGGAATATATGGAAAAGCTCTTAAAAAAAATTTCTGGTAAAGTCTACTAAACTGTGCCCATGTAGGATTCTCATACATCCATCCTCAGCCTGTCCTCCTGTACCATCTCAACTACTGCACTAGAGATGTCAAGAGTGCATATTCTGACCTTTAATTCGGTTTACTATACGTTTATTACCCTACTGTGAATTCGTTTTTAAACTTTCCCAGCCTTGCGTTGCTTGTTGTAAACAACAAAACATCAGTGAATATTTTAAAACTTTTTTAAATAAAAGAAATATTTAAAAAGACATGGCACGATCCACTACCAGTAAGAGTTTATCATTTAATATAAAACCGCTAACAAGTAAAAAAAAAGCTTAAGGACATTAATGTACACGGTAAAACACTCACTTCTCACAACATCGCATACCACTAATTAAGTATAAAAAGTTAAAACATGCAACTTTAAAATCAAGCGATACTTGCCGTTCTCAAAGACAACTGATGCTCGTTTTCTTCATCATCTACTTTGAACTGATACTCCTTATCTGCTTTAAGCTCGCAGCCTGTGAAAAGACCATTTCATTATAAGCGCAGTTTTATTCAGACGCGGGTTATTTGCTAACTCCCCATTATTTTAAAACTTGTTGCTTCAAGGCTCTGCACTTGCACAGAAAAGCAAGGGCCTTCCCGGCCACAAGAACAGAAACACGTGGGGTGGGGAAAATCCCAGGCGAGCCCGCGGCCTACTACCGACCACGCAGGTGCCAGCGTGGTCCTTCCAAGCCCATCGGTTTTAAGAGCATCCGCGTCCGACGCCCTCCGCGCTGCCCGAGGATACGCCATCTCCCGGGACGCCCAATGGCGGTGGCGGGGCCGGCGGCAAGCAAGGGGCTAAGCGCGGCCCCGCCGCCCCCCCACGTGCTCCGCCTCCCGCCGCGCTGCCATGTGCTCGGCGG
>NW_020799117.1:18230304-18258535 GCF_003259725.1 Athene cunicularia | reverse complement strand
CAGCCTGGGCGTTCGGTGGGTGGCTGCGCCCCGCCGCTCTCCTCAGGCGCCTCCCTCGGGCGGTTGGCCGGAAGGTGCTCTCAAGGGGACGGGCCCAGTATGGAGGCGAGAGAGGGAGAGCCCGCGCGGCAGCGGGGCGCCGTGGGCAGCCTCCCTCTGGCGGCTCGGCGCCCCCGGGGGCAGGGGCTCGCGGTTAGGCAGCGAAGGCTGAATGCTGTGGCCTAAGCAACAACCCCGGCCGAGAAGGGGAAGCACAGCCTGTGGCTTCTCGACCCGAGCCACAGAGGATCTTGAGCAAGGCAGGAGCTGCATCTCCCAGCGCTTCTCCGTATAGAGGAAGGGCCTGTTGCGATGAAATGTTTTGTCCCTGTTCTGCTACTGCGTGTGCCACAAACTGATGACTCTTCTCAGCTTTGATCAAACAACAAAAAAAAGACACTCTTCCTGTCTCCTATTAGATTTATTATTATCTCAAATAATTACCTATTAAGATGCATTGCCATTCTAAGTTACTGCTCCCTGTGCTGCTGGGCTCTGAGGACCAGCAAGCAACAATATTTTGGGAAGCCCCTTTCAGCTGCTATGAGATGCAAGTGAACTACCTCATGTGAATTGGCATGTGGGGGCCTTTGTGTGTCATGAGAATTGAAAGATATTTTTTTTTGTACTGAGCCCCAAGGCCTGAAAATATTTGCATATGCATTACTCCATGGCTGGCCCTCATGTCCGGGGACTGACCTGTAAGAGCCGGGTGTCTTGGGTGCTGTGAAGTAGCAAATCTCAAGATTACTTTTACCTGAACACCCACTCTTCAAAAGCAAAAGTATATAGTCTCTTAATGCTCGTGTCTGTCCATTAATTCGAAATGTGTAACTCATATTCATCATACCTGCATTCATATTTGTGAAGGAAGAACATTAAATTCTGTTGCTGAAAATGAGATAAACTGAAACAAAAAAGAACTGACACAGTGGTAAAGTGAATCTTACCTGTCAAAATGTGGCATTCACCTTCTTTGTCACTCCCCCACAAAGCTCACCTCTTTGAAAAACAGTGAGTACAGTTCCACAGTACATTCAGCTTCTTTTCAAACGTAGTTTCCTATTTGTAAGATACAATTAGTTTTCCAAAGAGAAAGTTACTTGAGCTGTGGCTTCACCAGGATACATCCCCCTACGATCCTGTTAACATTAAAGTAGATCATATACTGAGGTGTTGTGAAGTGGATTGCCACAGGCTAACTAAAATTCAATAATAATAAAATTGAATTGTGTGTGAAAACAAGGTATAGGAATAAACAGTAGTGCAGCTTACTACCTGAGTGAGGCTAGGGGACCTGGGCTGCTCTGTGAGCCCTCTTTTAGAATCACAGGATAATTTTGGAGGGAAGGCACCTCTGGAGGCCATCTGGTCCGGTACCCTGCTCACGGTGACACCAGTGCAGGTCACAGTGTGGAGGGCTCTGTCTCTGCAGTTTGTCTGGGCCAGTTTGCTACAGTGGTGCAGTAACTAACCAATGCTAATTACAGCTGGTTTGGAAATGCTGATATGGGTTAAAATTACTGTTGGGTTTGGGTTTTTTTCCATTTCTATTCTCATCTTCCTACTAGCTCTTCTCTTAAACATAAGGTGACAAACTTGTAGCGTGTGGCAAGAGTACTTAAGCAAAGCCAGAAAAAAATGTTTTCTTCCTTTGCATCTTATGGTAGAAACAGTTAATGTGCAACCTATGCATCACTTGTATGTATAGAAATAACACTCTAATGGATGTCAAAGTCAAAGAGGAGATCAGGGCAATCACTTAAGCATTATGAACACCCCTTCCCATTTACTCTGCTTAAAATGTCCTTAGGAAACCAGGGAAAGAACCATGTTTATTTCTACTTCTAAGGGTGACCCTTAATGTAGTAAGAATGGCAGTTTGGCAATGCAGTATAGAGAAGATACACACAGGGATTCGTGAAGCAGCAGAGGCAGGAAAATCCACTGAGCATGGTGGCGGGTGTCACTGGCAGAAGAAAGGCATCATTAATTGGTCAGCCATCTCAGCCAAGAAGAGCTGTACAGATGCAGATAAGAACACTTTGATTTGGCTTGACAATGGGAACTAGTATCAAAATTTAAAATGAAGGTTTGGCATGACCTGAATGGCAAACAGACTGGTTCGGGAACGTGAATGCTACATGGTAATAGTGAAAGATGCTGCAGCTGTTTGTATGTACGTTTACCTGGTGTAATGCCAACAGGAGTACATGGCTACTGGTCAAAACCACCCCAAAACCTGCTCCACGCAGGTCACAAAGCAGACTGCAGTTACAGGAGTCCACCCAGTGCTGTCGAAGGGGAGCGGTGCATCCACAGCATGTTCTCATTCATACAGAGTCGCTTTTAATTCAATTACAGTCTTCCATTACTGAGGAAATAAATGTGGGAGGAAACAAAGGACAGACACAGAGAAGCAAAACAGGAGTAGGAAGTAGGAGATACATGCTTACTGCATCTCGTTTGGCTCCATAGGGCTTTAGAAAGACTGTCATATATCATGACATTTATTATTTCTGTCATGTACTAGGATAAGAAGTCCATTACAATATCGATCATTTTACTCTGCTCATCTCTATGCTATGTAATACTCGGCATAGCTGAAAAAGCTTACAAGTGATTTAGAAATAGCTGTACAGGGAGAATTGAGAAAGAAATCGGAGTCAACATGGTTTCCCTTAATGGAATTCTCTTTTTAGTAAGCTTTTACAAAACTTAGGAAATTGCATTTTAAACACAGTTAAAGCCACAGCACAGTTGCAGTCAAGCAATCAGAAGCTGCAGAAACAATAAAGATTTCCTATGCAATCTTAATTTACATGCTGACATAATGTCATAATCTTCAGCTGTGTTGCCCCACAGCTGTCTCATAACCTCTTCACCAGGTTCCTCCTCCTTTCACCAGTCAATAATTTCTGCCCCAGTGAACTCAGGGCCAAAATCTTAAAAGGTATCAAAACACTTACCCTTCCTTGATATCAAAAAGACCACTTGCAAGCCTGAAAATCCAAGTATTTCAATTTAACCTGAAACACCTGCAGATTGCAATCATGGGATGGGGCAGCACAAGGGAGGCACCAGCTGTTACCATTAGTACACTGTTAGCAGCACCAGGCAGCAGGAGCAGTATCCTGCTCCTGCATTGCAGTGGCAGCAAGGACAGAGCTGTCAGGCCAACCTGTGCCCTAAACACGGAGCTGCAGCACAGGTGAGAACTGCACTGCCCTGCAGAGTTGCTTTAAGACTTGTCCTCGAGGTTGTAATTTCCCTTCACTTCCTGGTGGGTTTGCAGCCGGCTCAAGACAGGGAGATGTGATAGAAGACCATCCTTACCTGCAGTCTAATTTTTATGGCTGCCTGGGTGGGCACTAGATTTCTTCATCATCTTTCTTTAACGTACTGTCTGTTCCATCCCCACCGTTGTCTATAACACAGGATTTATGCAGAGCAGCATGAAGATCTGCATCAAGAGATCCTTCATCACTGGAGAAAGCTGCACACTGGAAAGGGGAGCCAAGGGAGGCTGACAACCTGGTCTATGTGCTTGTGACAGCACATGATGCTGCTGCTCCACCTTTTTTATATTCTTGCATATAACTTTTATGGGATCCTGTTAGGCCTTGATTTCACACATTCATCCCTAAAAGGGAGGAATGACAGACAAGCCAGGATGTCCACAAGGAAGGCACTCAGGTATCACATTGATGATAAGAAATAAAATTACACAGCTAGATTATACCAGGTGTTAGCATCACAACAGCAAAACTTGAGATAGCCTGAAGTTTCTTTTTTTTCTTCTTTTTTTTTTTTTCCCCTTAAATACTCTTAAAAGCTGTACCAACAGACACAGGATCCAAACATTTGGTATGAATGATCAAGCCCTGAGTATGGGATAATTAGTTCTAATTTGGAATTAATACAACATGTACCTCAATATAGGTCCCCTAAAAAAATCAAATCAAAACTGTACACTGGTCTTTTTTGCATGAAGCTGACGTTCAGATATTGTTCTACTAATGCCCAAATGAATGGTACTAGCATGGATCTCAGCCAAGTGTTTGCAAAAGTAAACAGTTGGATTTTTGTGGTGACTTAGACCATATCAACAGGTCACAAACCAGGATACATAGTAGGGTCAGGGCTCTGAGTGTCACGAGAGCTATATGTTGGAGTACCTGGGTTAGCATGACCACATTTTGGGTAGGGAGGGAGGAAAGAAGACAGGGTGTAAGGATGCTTGACCCATTGAATTATATGACTTGATGCAGGGATGAGCTGTCTCTACTTGCCTGCCTTCATGCTGGACATGTGTTAGAGCCATACCTTTAAAGAAAAGAGGGAAAAACTGTGTACCAGAAACAATTCAAGGGGAAATAGTATCCTGAACATTTTCACAAGCCCTTGTCAATATTCAGGGCAGTCCTTACCAAGTGAGGGTATCTGGTCCTTAAACAAGATGTAATCAGCAGATAAACTGAATTCTACCAACTTCTGTATATTGTGCACATACACTGCTTTGTGACAACATTTTAGAACAATGTGGTGGGCTGACCCTGGCTGGAAGCCAGGGGCCCAGCAAAGCTGCTCTATCACTCCCCTCCTCCTCAGCTGGACAGGGGAGAGAAAATGTAATGAAAGGCTCGTGGGTCAAGAAGGACAGGGAGAGATCACTCAGCCATTACTGTCACGGCAAAACAAACTCAACGCAGGAAAATTAATTTTATTTATTACCAATCACATCACAGTAGAGAGATACAACCACATCTTAAAAACACCCCTCCCTTCTTCCCGGGATCAATTTTACTGCTTATTTCTCTACCTCCTCCCCACTAAGCAGCACAGTGGTGCAGGGGATGGGGGGTTTTGGTCAGTTCATCACCTGTTGTTTCTGCCTCTCCCTCCTCCTCAGGGGGACAGTCCTCCATGAACTTCTCCAACGTGGGTCCTTCCCACAGGTTGCAGCTCTTCATGAACTGCTCCTGCGTGGGTCCCTTCCATGGGGTCACCAGTTCTGCCCGCAAACCTGTCCAGCGTGGGCTCCTCTCTCCACGGGGCCACAGGCCCTGCCAGGAGCCTGCTCCAGCGTGGGCTTCCCACAGGGTCACAGCCTCCCTTGGGCATCCCCCTGCTCCAGCGTGGGCTCCTCCCGGGGCTGCAGGTGGCACCTGCTCCTCCGGTGCCCCCCTGGGCGCAGGGCACCGCTGCCTCACCAGGGGCTGCACCACGGGCTGCGGGGGAATCTGCTCCGGTGCCTGGAGCACCTCCTGCCCTCCTCCACTGACCCTGGTGTCTGCAGAGTTGTTTCTCTCACATGTTCTCACTCCTCCCTTCTGACTGCTGCCACACAGGGTTTTTTTCCTATTCTTAAATGTGTTATCACAGAGACACTGCCGCCGTCACTGATGGCCTTGGCCTTGGCCAGCAGCGGGTCCGTCTTGGAGCCGGCTGGCCTTGGCTTTATCAGGCTAGGGGAAGCTTCTAGCAGCTTCTCACAGAAACCACCCCTGTAGCTCCCGCTACTAAAACCTGGCCACACAAACCTATCGGCACTCCCAGATGCTGTTTCCTCCCCGGGAACCATGACTCCAGGGTGTGTCGTAGGCAAAGATTGCTTCTCCACCTGCACTGTTTTCTGGAATTTCTCCTGGAAAAAAATGGCCCTAAAAGTAAACATACTTGGAAACTTTCTGTGCCCTGCTGCTCCCAGAGGTGAGACCACCTCCCAGTAAAAGGAGTAGTAAAAGTTTGGAGTTGGTGGGGCTGAGTTGTCTCAGGAAAAAATATGGCATTGAAGAGCTTCATAAGCCACGTCTGTGTAAAGCTGGTAAGGCAGACTACACATAACTGTTTCAGCTACTCTGCTCCAGCAACGCCAGATGACATTGCCCCATGAGCTCGTCTACAATGATGTCTCCCTGGAATATCATTTGATGCTGTGCACTACTACTATACCTGCTGCCAGCCCACAGCACTTCTCTACTTGTTAAGCCCAATGAACTTGATCCATAATTATGTTCTGCATCACTGCCAATGTGCATGAGCTCTGCCGACCACCTACAGGTGACCAAGGCCATGAAGATGGAAAAGGATAGATGGTACTCCACATAAAAGCAGCCTGTTCTGGTGGTCACTTTTTACATCTACTTCTTCTGCAGTACAGGCTTTAAAATATTCTCCCCCATGCCCCATGGTTCCTGCAGGCTCTGGGAAGGGCAGAGCTAAAGCCACGGGGTGGGGCATAGCACAGGCTTGTCCGGTTCCTGATTTTCCTGTGTTTGTTGTGCTCCTTTTGTCTCTATAGCTTCACTGTTAGAGTCTGAAGTGCAGGTCCATTTGATGTTTGGGAAGCATGTAAAATGCTGTTAGTCAATAATAATTTTGGGCAGATGCTCTGGGTACAAGTTCATTCCCTCTTCGCAGAGCTGTCTGTTCTCATTTAAAGATCAACAGCACCATCTAGTGACCCCAATACATACCTATCTGCCTTATCTCCCACTTATGCATTCCTCAGGTCTCCCAGATGAGGTCTGTCTGACTGTGCCTATCTACACCTCTACTGCTAGAGGGTTGCTTACTAGAAGGTCTTGCATGGTGGAGGCTGAGGGCACTCAGCCACAGTCACAGACCTCTGAGCTGGGATGGGATAATCCAAATTAACTTGCAGGCCAAGAAATATCACTGAACTGTCTGCCAAACCCCATTTGGCTCAGTGAGAATATTTTCTGCCTTCCTGGGCACCTCTCGCAGTTACCACATTCAAAAGAAATCTGTTCAGGGAAAGAAAATAATCCTCCTTTATCCTTCCCATGGTTCTCTACTGTGTTTGACCTTGCTCACATGTTCTGCAAGGACCTCAAGCACACCAGTGAAAGGTCCTGTTTTGTCCCCAGGATCCCACTGGCCTACATAGCTGATGTCAAGAGAATCAAAAGCATGGCCAACATTACTTCTGCTCTCCCAACTTAGAGCAACAGGCAGACAGGCCCCATCTCCAGCAAGCTCTCCATCTTCATCCCATCTCCATCCTTATGTTTGTCTCCCATCATCCCTCCCTGCCAAAAAACCCACAAAAATAAAAATCTGCAGGATCTTCACACAAGCCTGGAAAGGCCAATGTTTTGTCTCATCCCAGCTCCCGCACTGCTGCATTTCACCCTCTCCACAACAGTCTGCAGGGACCCCATGCTGGATATAAAGACAGAAGAACATCATGTTGATGGCTGTATCATTTCATGCCTCTGTTTTTCTCAGCCAGGACAATGTGCAAATTTCAACCCTCTCTACTTCACTACTTCATTCTCTCAGTTCCTTGACTCTTCATCAGAGCATCTTGAAGGCTGAGGATGCTGCAGGGAAGGAAATGAAAGAACCCCAAGTTTTTGGCTGCTCAAGGTAAGGAATTTTGATGCATCAAGCACCTCCTCCAGCATCAAGGTCATGGCCAGGAAAGTCATGCTATGTGAGACACATGTGGTGAGCTCTTAAACTTCTATTATCCGTGTTCCCAGCTTGTGCTAGAGGGCACTCTTAGAAACCAGGAATCTGGAACCATGTGGTTACACACAAGGGTCTAGATCACAGCTCTCAAGTTTGTAGAGACAAGCCCGGGAAAGGTATTCCAAAACAAACCACATCAGAATCATGAAAAAGAACAAGATGGATGTTCAGAGTCATCCCCATATATCATTTTCTTTCCTGGACTTTACTGAGCTTATACAATGTAAGCAATAGTATTAAACCTTTCTGCATTCTGGGTTATATTGGCCCAGTTGCGGCAGCAGGATGCGGTTTTTAGCATTGCAGCAGCATTCCAGGGTGGTTTACTCGCTCCTGCACACAAAACATCCTGAGTTCACCTTATGGGCTTATATACAGAGAGATGCTTATATGCTTATAGACTTCTGGAGGTTTTAGACAAAGATATTTACTGAATAAATGAACGTTTGTCACATTTACAAACTACTATTGTGAAAATTTTATGGATGAAACAATGGGCTCTGGTCTGATCTCTGATCACAAGTGTGACTTTAGAGATGTAATACACAGCTCTATGATCTGTCTGAAGCACTGAAAAGGTCAAAAAATCAAATTGAATGTTAGAAATCACTGGGAGAGAAACAGAAAATATCATTAGGTCAGTGTATGAGTGCAGGGTACAACCACATCTTGACTACTATAGGTAGCAATAGTCCTGTTGTGAAAAAAGACAAAATAAAGGACTATTCAATAACAAGAAGCATGGAGAACGAGAAACAACTGTCTGCTGTCTCTCCTAATACGAGAAATAGAGGACATAAAATGAAACTTGTAGGTGGCAGATTAAATTAAAAAATAAGGAGGGGGCAGATCCTCACCCGACACATAGCAGAACTGTGGAAGTCACTGCCACTGGATGCTGGGGACACCAGAACTTTGCGTTGGACACTCATGGGAAAAGAAAAATCAGTCAAGGGGGAGTAGGCAAAACACACTTCTCTGGTTCAAGAAGTCCTTGAACTGCTTGGGCAGATATTCTGAGGAAAACATCACTGTAATCTTAAACTGCTGTCATACATTTTTTCCAGTCACTGATGGCAGCCAGACACTAGGGCTGGCTGAGCATTTAGTCTGATCCAAACAGGGAGGAGGTGAGGGGCTTCTCAACCCAGGTTTAATGCCAGATGTTCCAGGCAGACATGCAGCTCAAGAGCCCTTTGACCCAGGCTTGACTCCAGCCCACTATACACCACAGTGCTGGTTATAAGACTCAGATCTATAATCAAGTTCAGTTTTGAGGCTGTTCACACATTGCAGTAGGGTTTCAGGTCTAGCAGCACAGGTTTATGATATTTTGGCTGGCCATTTCCATCCAGGCATAGCCACCTCTGACAGTTTTCCAATGCAGGTGATAGTACAAGCATGTAGGACTCTCTGCCATAACTGAACAGTCTTCCACTGTGGAACAATTTCAAATGAAGGCTCTGTGTTTTACTGCTGGTGGCAATTTGCAGCAGGTCAAGATGGAAAGGTGACAAAATATTCACATGATCATCTTGATGCTCAACTCATGGCTTCATCCTATAGTGGGGAAAACTAATCCCCAGAGCAGTTACATACAATAGCAAAGTTACCCAACTCCCTTGATTCCTGGATGACACAAAGGAAAAGCACGTGGACCTCCTGTTTAATTCTTTGCATTTTCCATACCAGTTGGGAACTCTGGACATGAATGGGGCATGTCTGTGTGATTCAGACTTTTAAAAAGCAGGTTATGGGTTTACCAGTGGTTAGGGTCCTATAGGATGTTAGTTCTCAAAATAATGTAGAACTTCCTTTACAAGAAAGGGGATTTCCAGCTTCCTCAAGATGAAATAGATGATTTTTCAATACTTCAATTTAATCTCAAATTTGGGAACCTGAGTGCTGAGAGCAACCTCAAAATAAGAGTTTTCATCTGTCTTGTACTGCACTTTTCAGGCTTTGCTCTCTATTTGCAAATCTCTAACAAGTCGCTGCAGAACTGCAGCGGGCGGAGGAAGCAAGCAGCCGATTCAATGTGAATGATAGAGCAAGCTTCAACTTTATTGATAAAGAAATCACACCTTATATAAGCACTCTACAATAATCATGCACACTACTCACAAATCTATTGGGTACATGTAAAAGGCTACATTATAATATCCCAGCCCCTTGTGGCATTTCAGGCATGTCACAACACCTTCCCTCTTCTGGCCTGCTTTCTTTCCCAAGGCCGTTCCTTTATCATACACAAGGCCATAATGTACCTCAGTTTTTCTCTTTGTTAACATAACAGTCCTTTGTTAGCATAACTGTACCCTGGGTTTTTTCCTCTGTTTACCTCAGGTGGCTGCAACCAGCTCCTGCAGGGAGCTATGGCCTTGCTCTCTGCAAGCCATTCTCCAACACAGAACTCTTTGCCTATTTGCCAGCATCTTTGCTTTGTTTTGTTAAGTAAAAATGTTAACTGGTCTGACACAACCAGATGCACTGCACACATCTGTAAGAGTCGGTCAGAGATCAGCATTGTCTCAACACTGTCATCAGGGACACGGACAGTGAGGTACCTGACAACGGACTGTTTGGAACACAGTTGCTGATCCCTGGAGTGGAATGTGGTGCAAAGGCTCCTGAATGCAGAACTGTGTGGCACAGGCAGTGCTGAACTGTTCTCCTGTGCTACTGTTCAGTACCTGGGCCCAGCCAGAGCTGTTAGAGATAACCGCATAGCCACTGTCCGAAAAGATGGATCGCAACTGTTGCCAAAACATCGATGAAGAAATCATGAACTTTAGACGAACTTGGCTTCATTATAATACCAAAAGTCACCTCCTGGTTGAAGGCTGTCTGCCTCCGAGACTGACCACGCCCCGGACACGCCCCCTGCACATGGCAATGGCCCTGCTCGAGAAGGGCGGAGATGTGATAATTGAATTCTGGGAAGGGCGGAGATCCCTGAGGCAGAGGAGGAGTAGGGTGTGTTACTAAGCATAAAAGATGACTTCTGGGCAACAAAAATTTGAAGCTTCCCCACCAAGGATCACAACAATCGACGACACAGCATCAGCTGGACCCAGGACCATTAGGACGTCTTGTGATGAGTGGTGGTAGCTATAACCTCTCTTCCTTCTCTCTCTAAACTTTACTTTTCTCCTTTCTTTCACCCATCTCTAACTATTGCATGCTGCTTCACGGGTAACACAATAAAGTTTTACTGTTTGATTACTTCTATCCCCTTTGGTGTTGGTCATCTTAATTTTGCACTTTCAAGATAGTAGCAAACAAACCATCACAAGTCCACCAAGTGGACCATGACAGCATCTCAGCAGCTTCCTGCTGCTGCCAGGTTGGACTCATCAATTTCATTTGCCTTCGTTGTGGTGCCTTTTAACATTTAATTACATAGCGGCACTTGTCAGTCACTACAGTTATCATCTGCCACTTCTATCACCTCAGCAAGAGCCCAGAATCCCTCCAGCTTCTTCACCAGCAGGGTTCTGAGGTGGGAAGCTCTGTCCCAGGAACACCTTTAATAACTAGCTGTTGACAGATCAGTTAGCGCTTGGCACTTCAAAAGTTAGCATTGCCCACGTGCTGTCCCTGTGTTGCACTCACTTGCAGGATGGTTCATCACTGTTGTACGTTCCTGTCTAGCAAACACACCTTAGCACCTGGCAGGGACACCTCCTGTGTGCCCGAGCATCCCTCAGAGCAAGTGGCACGTGGCTATGCTGGAGCTGAGCAGGAGGCCAGGTGGATCAGCTCCACAAGGTCCATGATGGTGTCCTTCCATGCTCTGTCATGGCCATAACAGTGTCCACCAACAGGCTGCATCAGACCCAGTCTAAATGGAAGCAGCTGCAATCAGGTGCAAACCCACAATGTATATGTTGCCCATAGGGAAGCAAATGTCAACAGAGGGGGTCTCAGACATCCATCTGTTAGACCTGGTGTGCCTTTATTGTCACCTGCTGCCAGCATCCAAGGTCCCTGCAGAGCCACAGTACCTCCACTGGTCCTCCTAGCACCATCCCATAGCACACCTGCTCCTCCATATAGTGCTAAAGGGTGTGTAGCCTCTGGTTCACAGAGGCTCCACTGGTTTTACAAGACACAGCATTGCTGTAGAGTTGTTTCCAAAACTAATAGATATTTTAAAAGTCACTCCATGTAATGAAAAAAGGGATTGGAATCTCAGCTGGTATAAATGTCATTAGTCAGTGTAAGAACATCATCTTCTAGGTATGTTAAATCCACTGGAGCTAGAGCAAGGATTATTTTGGCTCACTTGTTTCTTGTTAATACATTGGAAAACACAGATCAGTTCTGCAGCCACGTCTGCGCAGTGAGGCTCACCGCCTTCAGTGGCACCGCACCGAGAGGGGTGTCACTGCTGAGAGAAGCTGCTTCTCTTAGACTCAACTAAGGCCCCACACTCCAAGTATTTTTCACATCAGTGGCAACATTAAACCATCTTCATCACAGTTTTGGGCTCTGATTTTGCCATCAGATAGGCAGAACCTTTCGTTAACTAATGCAAAGTCTGGGAGCTCTCAGGGTACTCAAGCTAAGGTCATGTCAGTGCATTACAGGACAGGGACTCGCATTTGGGTCTGATGCTCCCTCGTAGGAAACGTGAAGCAACAAGGATAAACAAATGCAAAGGGTTAGAAGCAAGTGGATTTGTCAGAGGAAGAGGCATGAGCGAGGGCGCTGCATTGAAGACGTCTGTACACCAGAGGGCACTCTGAAATTACATATGTCGAAGGGAAAATTTATTAAATTGGTCTGGGAAAAGATCTAGGATAGCAGGAGTGGGGATTTCACCTGTAAACAAAGAAATTTTAACCTTTATGCCACCACGGTATGACCTTAAAATATTGAAATTGTATTAGAGAAACAGAATATTTTGCTAGCAAAACATCTTTAAAGACTTGCAATCAGCATCAGTCCTTGTAGTGTTTAACTTTTGGGTTGATTTACCTTTAATTTATGAAGGTATAACTTAACAGCAACTTTGCTGGAGTCAGATCCATTTAATCAGCATTAAATCTGGCCTTTTGGGTATCTTAATCTGTTACGGACAACTCTACTTTTCTGCAAAAAAAACCAAACTTCACAGTGCTATTATCTTTCCTGGAAAGCTATGGAAATACGGGCACCCAAATCAGGCAGGGAGCACCAGGAGATTCCTTTGGGAATCAGGCAGCCCTGAATAAATAAATGCCCACAATTGCATGGACTGCAGCAGCATGACCTTCGCTGGCAAACTCGCCGCTAGAAGGCCAAAACAAATATGCGTAGGACCAGATTAGATCTCTAAAGCCCCGCTTCCAGCCCTGGAAACACTCCCTTGGGGCAGGTGGCATTGCCACCCTCGGCTCTGCAGACAGATTTCTCCTCTGTGGTTATGAGCACAGAATCTTTCACCAGCGTTAGCACTGAAGATGATTTCCTGCTTGCACTCTAACAACCGAACCATGTATCAGCAAATCCAGAAGGGATGCATCTGGAGTAACAAACCCAAAAAGGATGAAATCTGCAGCAAAGTGCAGGACTGCCCAGTGGGTTTGGGTGAGCCCTGGAGCAGGTCGAACCCCGCAGGTTTCCTGGGGAAGGGAATCATGGAGGTGGAGGGATCTCAGTAAGTCAGTCCGAGGATCCCAGCTCAATAACAGAGAGACAGATAATAGCATTTGAACACTATCTTCTCCAATTCAATTGTATTGATTTATTGCCTGTCCAATGAAACCATCAAGCATACAAAATGGTTAATCTTATATTTTTTTTTTCCTGCTGTCTGCTCAAAGGAGTGAAGTTGTAAACACAGACCCATGCAAGGAGGGTGGCGGGGGGGATGGTGGTGGTGCAGATATTTGACTTTTATCAAGGCAGATGCTGTGGTGTGTCTGTGCAAAACGAATCCCATTTTAGCACAGGGCAAAGGAAGGACACAAGCCCTTCCCACTTTGGGCTGCCACTGCAAAGCTGCTCCACCTGAACGACTTGGACTTGCTGACAAACCTCCCTGGCGTCACTGTGCTGGCCCAGCCTCTAGCATCAGCCTTGCCAGGCTGGGCAGAGCCTGCCCCTGCACTGCCCTGCCAGCCCCCAAACCCAGCCGGGGGCTTGCTGGGCTTCCTCCCTCCTCTTGATACACAGCACTTAGCCAGGCCCAGCTGACCTGCACGATTTAGCTAATTCAAAGCCTTACCCGTCTAAGTGAGGGAAACAATACCCCAGCCCATACAAGCAGACCTAAAATGCAGGAGATTGCTGCTGTTTGAAGCGCATCACTTCAAAATGGAGGGTGGCATGTCCAGCTGGGGCGAGCGGGTCCCCGGCTCCAGCACTGGATGGCTGAGAGAGAAGAAAAATTATTTATTTTTTAAAAAAGTACTTTCTTCAAAATGTACATTTGCAATTAAAGGCTAAGTATGCTGTATATTTTATTAATGATGTGGGATAGTGAGGCATTTTAAAGCTCTCTTTTGATTTTTTTTTTTTTTTTTTTTTTGAGGAGGAGGGGAAGAAATTGAAATGGAAAGCTTAACACTTATAATTTCAAAATTTTGGCTTATATTTTAGGTTCTGGTAACATGCAATTACAGGCACTTAGAAAGAATTCCCTTTTTTATACTATGCCCTAGAGCATAAAATTAAGAGGCCAATTCAGGCTTTGTACTGCTTTCAGAGGCAGTTTGCTTCAGCATAGATCAACATGGAGACTGACTGTCGCCTTTCTATTGAATTAGGTCTATATTTTTGACAAGTATGGCAGCAGTATCATCACTTTAATCACCAACAATCCATTGTGTCTCTTTATGCTAATAAATAAAACATTCTGTGTTAAATATTTCCCAGTAAGCACTTGAAGACCTGCAATCACCACTCCTTCTATATGTTCCCAAGTAAAATAATATAATGGTAATAAAATCAAATGATGTCTAGGAGTTTTATAGACAACTAATAGCAGTTATTGCAAAGTGCACATCAGATACCAATTGAAGTTACATTTCTCTTTAATATAGTATAGCATGCATATTTCACTAACTGTCTCTGTATATCAAATGAATTAAACAATATGATGATAACGGTCAAAACCGGAGTTCTTTAGGAGAGGTCTGTAGGCAGAAGAGTTTTACTGGAGCTGTGTGTTAAGAGTGGGAGCCTCTAGAGCACTCAAAGCAAACATGGGAAAATCATCCCAAGTTACAGAGAAATCACCAGAGAAACCTTCTGCCCTTCTCAGCCAGCCTGTGCCCTCCTGAGGGAAGGGTCAGCCCTGTCCATGTGCTGGGGCTTTGCTGAAGGGTTGATGGTGAGAAGGGTCTCCCAAACCACCACAGAAATGGCCAGAAAGGACCTCCAGCCCATCACCCTGTCCTCAGTCCTGGAGGAACACACCAGTCTAAGACAGACTCTTGGAAATAAAGCAGAGGTGTCGATCTTAGATGAAATACAACCAGATGAAAAGTGAGCAAATGAAGGCATGCAAGCATCCCGCCACATTTTGTCTAGGGGGACTCTGCCAGCAGCTTGGCCAGGGCTCGGGCATGGGCTCCTGCAGCATCCACAGCTACCAGGGACACAGGGTGTACCCTACGAGGTCCCCTGCCTGCACTACCCCACCGACTTCCCCTGCTCCCACCATCCGGTTTGCCCTGGACTCCCCAAATCCTCCTCCCCCTTGCTGCTTGGCCATCCCAGGGCTGTGCCAGCCCTGCAGCCCCTTTTCTGCTGGAGCAGCTCCCGCACCAGCACCGGCACCACCGCGCAGCATGGAAGCCCTGGCGCGGCTCCGAAAACCCGCCTTGTCCTCAATCCCCCCGATTTCCCTGGCTTCCTTCCCTCATTTCACTCTGGAGTCTGGAAGCCTTGGAGTCACCCTAAAGAAACCCTCCCTAAACTTTGAGCTTGTCGAGAGATTTTTCCCATCCCCGTTACTAATATACCTAATATATTCAGGGGGCCCCGCCTCAGTCAACATGAATTGTAAACCATTTCTCTAATCCCCTCAACAATACCCTTCCCCAAACCTTTTTTCTATCTTAATTAGATATTCTATCCCTTTGGTTTAAAATAGTATTTAATTTCACTTAATGATTTCAACAAAAAATATTAGGATTCCCCAAACAGACATGTTCCCTCTGAATTCTCTCATTCTTTTTTCAAGGGCTTCAGTTTCATCTTTTTGTTGCTTTGTCAAAACACAGCTAATTGACTGTCCTAAAAGTACAATTTTAGTAATTTCTCTCAATGAAGCATCGCTGCCTCCTCTATTAACACTGCCTAATTGGACTTTGAATCCCCAGCCAGCGACTTCACCCATGCTATGGGCCCAGATCACTGCAACAGTAAATATCAGCATCCCAGTTAAATGTAGGTTGGCTCACATTCCCCCAAAATTGGCTTTCTGCTCCTTGGAGTCCAATCTGATGTAATATTGCATTAACCATTTTTTCTTTTCTAGGGGAATTGGAGGAACGAAGGAGAAGCTGGAGCACAGATCTGCATTTCATCTCCTCAGTAAAAGCGCGTTTGCTCCCTGGCGCCGGCGAGAAGGGAGCGCTGTGGATACGCAGAGCCTGGCGGGAGCCTTTACAGCCTCCCAGTCATCATTTCCAAGTTTGCTTCTAGCAGCTCCAACTCCAGAGAGTACACCAGGTAAGGAGACAGTAGCAGAGATCTCCATGGGCCCCACAGCTCTGGAGGAGTGGGTACCTGCCATCCCGTCCTGGTGCCATCACCTGGAGATGGATCCCAGGACAGCTCTGCTGCGGGCAGCAGAATCTGTTTCCCATTCTTTCCCCTCCAAAATACACACTACACGCAAAATACATACTGGAGGGCCAGGAAGGTTGACAGGCCATGCCACGCTCAGGCAGCAGCAAATCACCCAAGGTATTATCTGCAGTGGCTCTAATTATCTTAGAGCACCTGCTATTAAAATGCAAGCATCAGGCCAAGCTACAAGTAGAAAACAGAAACAGAACTCCTTGTTGATGTCTGTAATAGGCACCAAAGGCATATAACTCTGCATAATTGCTAACTGTTATTACTATTGCAGTTGATGCCAGAATTGCCCAGAGATGCCTCTTGCTGCTCCCTTCCCTGAGGGATTTGGGAGGCACTGAATCCCACCATGACCAGGAGCGTTTCCCTCAGCAGAGACCCCCCAGGATGAGGGAGGTCGAAGGCACCCCGCCAGCCTGCTGGCCCCTTTCAGAAAACGTCAGCACTTGCTGCACCAGCAGCGAAAATTGCAAGGCACAAAGTTAACTGCAAGTTTAAGTGCAAGATCAAAGCATGTGAGGATTTACAATGGACAGGCCTTTGAAGCCCTGAGCGCAGGACAAAGCGCTTCCCGCCACGCCACGCTCCAGCTTTCAGCTCCAACAGTGAAATCCTCTGGGGCCTAATGAAGCCACTTGACCTCTTGCTACCCCCATTCTCCAGTCTGCAAAAGAGGGTATTAACACTTCTGACATCCAGGCAATTGAGGGGACTTGGGACGGGTTTGACAAGGGCCGGCAGCGCTGCCCCAGCCTTGCTTGCAGCTTTGCTGCAGGGCCGCAACAGTGCAGCATAAAAACACTGTAAAATACCCCATTATGTAGGGCTTGGTTTGGCTCTTTAGGGTACACAACACTAGCAGATGGGTTTTTTCCTCTTTGATGCTGTATACATTTGCCCTCAGTGGGGATCAGCCACAATCTAAGTTTGCATTTCTGAAATGCACTGTATTTTCCATTGCTCACGCTCAGCTGACTCTGCCATCCGTGCTGCTTTGGGTGAGAAACCCTCACAAATCCTACCAAGAATACACATTTCTGTTCCATATTTCCACAACCCACTTGCATATTTACAGCCAGCCGAGCCCTCACTCCTCCAAAGCCATTCACCGAGCTGCTTCTCCTTGCCAAAAGCCTGGCACGGAGGCAGGCAGCTCGGGGGGCTGGTGTTTAGCGCTGGTCCGGATTTGGTCCCAAGGAGCTGGGGCTGTGCAGCACAGCAGAGGGCACTCCAGCCCGCCCGCTGATCGGGGAGCACCCCGCTTAAAAGATGTTGCTATCAGCTCTTTCCTTATTGCAGCCAAGTGCTCCAGCGATAAATGTTTTCTTGTAAACATGCCATAGATGGAGGTAGGAGCCAACAAAATGGAGATGCCAGAAGCTTTTTGTCTTTGTGATTTAGTTTCTTATTAGAACATGCTACTGGGAAAGAAAAGATATCATTGATAAGACTGACATTAGAGTCAGCCAGTAAAATTAAAACCCCAAGGACTGGACTGGCCCTTTTCTTGTCAGGCAGGAATACAGATTCTCTGACAAACTAACACTTTAAGATACTCATAAATGTTAGGGACAAAACTTTCAAAAAAAGAAAGTGAAGGATTTTTTTCTGCCTTCAGTTTTTTGGCAGAACAATTTCATATGCTTTAAAGGGCCTGGCTTTCCATCTGAGTGCTCGCCCTCCTGCCCCAGAAGAGGACCCTGCCCAGGAAGGCGCCGGCAGCTGTGGGCTCGGGGCTGGAAGCATCTCGCATTTCTGCTTCCTTCCAAAAAACTTTAGTCTAAGTGATGCTAGAGAAAGCAAGCCTCAAAGCACCACAGTGAGCTTGTGGCTGCATCCAGAACTTGAAAGCACGTGAGCACAGGGTGGTGATAGATAAAACCAGTTCAAATGCCAGTTCCTCGTGAGGTCTGCAGGCTCATGGATTTAGAGCAGGAGGTATCACACACTCTGAGCTCAGAGGTCCTGAGAGTTTTGTTCCCACCCAAATCTCCAGTAACCTCTCGGAGCTCTGATAAATGCTCTGATTTAGTCTCACTGGCCTCATTCTCCTCTTTCATTTTTACACAGAGAAAACCTTTCCCAGAAAGCACATTTTTGCACAACAGGGTGAATAGTCCATTCTGTGTCTGGTCCTTTATGTTAGGGCACAGAGGGTTGAGCTTTTAATTTCAGCTGTCTTGGGCCCAACCCGGCTACCAGCAGCTTACACCAGCCTGGAGCAGACAGACCCACTCCCCGCGAGCACCATGCTGGCGGGGACAATGGCTCCCCCCTTGCCCAGTGAAGTTTGGTGCTTGGACTTTCTTGTGCCCCCACTGCTGCAGGTGCCTCAGCCAGCTCCAGGTCAGATGGGGATCTGCTGTGAGCATAGGAGACTGCACGCTGCAGACAGAGCTCTGCACATCTTATCTACCTACCACTTCATATCCTGAGAGTAAAGGGGGAAACAGCAGGTGGAAGAGGAATTGTGGACCTGTATGTGCACTGCTCACATATGGATCTAACTGAGCACTGCTCCTTGTGCTTGCACGTTTTAGGGATGTGTTTATCTTATAGATAAGCCCTTACAATCATCTTACAGCAATCACTTAAAATGAGCTTACAAGTAAGCACTTCTGTATGTGCTCAACAACGAGCACAAGGGAGGCGGTGGGACTTAAACCCACCTCTGATTTTGCAGCACCAGCTCCATGGCCACACACCAGGCAGTGAAGCAGCAGCAGCTAGCCAGGCTCACAGGAGGGCTTTCTTAATAAATTCTGATTAATAGCAAAGAAGTTCCTCCTCTCTCTGCCCCATTCACAGCCGCCCAAGCCCACTTTGACACGTGTGTACCACCTGAGTCTCACACCAATGTTACATGTCATTAACAAAACACAAACCAGCAGTCATATCTTAACAGGAAAAGTTAAATCTCTTTATGCAGTTAAATAAAGATACCTTGTCCAGTCATTAAGAAGTGATTAGCTTATCTAAGAAATAACAGCGCTACTGCTGTCAGACTGGCACACAAACACTAAAAAGAGCAGGGATCAGATATCACATTAGGCTAATTATAAAGAGAAGAAAAGACAAGCAGAAGCATAAAATAGCCATGTGGACAGTATTTTGCTAGATTTTTTCTTTGCAAGGAAAAGGATAAACACATTCTGCAAAAGATAAATTTGAGTATTAAAAAAATTCCTCTTCTGGTTTTATTAATTTAGTACTGTACATAAGAAGGCAGCACACATGCACACAATCTTCCAGGTTGTGTGAAGCAGTGGCCGAATCCTAATAAGGTCCAAGTTTATTAAACCTAACAGAAATCCTCAAATCTCTGCATAATCAACTTGCACCACAATTTCAGGTCTTGGAGTCTTTGTACAACAGAAGAAGCAAGGCAGCACAGCCCATCCCGCAGACTTTTCACTCGCCCCCTTGCCATGGCTGAGTTCCTCCTCCTGTGCAGCCACAGAAACTCCTGAGCATTTCTGGAGATCAGGTACACTCAATTTCTTGCCAGTTCTAGTGTGTTCACCAGAGTCAACTTGCCCAGCCCCAAAGTCCAAAGATGCTTAATTTTCATCAGCAAGAAGATAAGCACCCGTCGTGTAATTTCTACCCTATTTATATTCCTAGAACTAAGGTTTACCTTCCCACTGCTATCCACCAGCTGGATGGTTTCTACCTGCACGTCCCCCTTCTCACCACACTCAGCGGCTTCCAGTGCATGAACTGAGCATCATTTCTGCAGCAATCACAACCTCCTTGAGCCCCATAAGGCAAGATTTACGGGCTGGCTGTCCTGACACCTAATGTGTTTCTCTCTCGGGTTATATTTGGGGAAAAAGATCAGCTTCTAAGACCAGGAGACAAAATCCAGTATAACAAGCCAGAAGCTGCCCAAGAGGAAAAAGCTGCAGCAGAAAGCACCAAAGCGCTCAGGTCCTCACTGGAGAGAGGAGTCTGCTCTACCAGGGGTGAGGGCTGTGGCTGCTCTTCCTGCTCTCGGGTTTGTAAACTACTGAGTCTTTTCTCACTCAAAACACAGAGAAGTGATGTTGTCCTTAGGATGCCGAAGACCCAGATTGAAGTCCCTCTTCTGCTCAAATTACAACAGAAATTTGACCCTGTTTTCTGAAGGATGCCCTAACCACTCATTGATTTATAGAGCCAGTACCTTAATCTGGTGAATACGGGAAGTCCCTGCTCTGCACCCACCCAACCTGTGTCAGTTTTTTGGACACAGGCACTGAGAACCTGGCAGATTCCACACCAGGGGCCACCCTACCACCCATGACTGCCGCTGTGAATGGCTGCCACTGGGGCAGTGCACAACCACAGCGCAGTTATCTGTGACAACATGCAAAATCTTGGCACCTGAGGGACTCTGGAGCCAGAAAGCTGGGTGCCTGCAAGTGTGAGGAACCTCCAGAATTGTGGGAATCTGTGAGGATCTTGATTTTAGGCTTAAAACATCAGTTTGGCAGGAGCAGCCAAGATGCAGACACAACTGTAGTCAGGCAGCTGCTCACCTTGCTTCAAGACCCAGCTAAGCAGAAAGCTGTGTTCTCCCTACAGCTGTGGCCAGAGACAACCCCCCAGCTCTGCAGGGGATGTGCTGATGCTGAAGAGATATCCATCCTCCTGTGCAACGAGTCAGGACATCACCCACAACAACGTTTTCTGACAGAACTAAGGTACTGACCCAATAAGCAGAGGTCAGCACCTGTGCCTGAATGACTGGTACAGCCAGAAATATCTGGTCACTGTTGGGGAAGAGGGGAGGTGGTTTTCCATTTTTAACACTTGCATCCTTTTTAAAGCTTTTATTTGCCAAAACCTAATATTAATAATGATGGCAGATCCTACCTTCCTTGAGGTAATGCCAATTTTAATGCATTTTTTTACATAACTATAGTATTATTGAGGAACAAGTAGTAAGTGATAGATACTTTAATGTAATAGGAGTCAATATGTATTTATATGTGCTTTATGACTTAATCAATATTGCTACATTAGCAAGAACAAATATGGTGTTTCCTTTTCAGGCCTTGGAAAGAACAAATAAGGAAAGTCACATTATGAAGTTTAGGAATGAATAAAATCTCCACATTTCCCAGACAATTCAGTAAATCTCTGACATTCATTTGTTCTCCAGAGCAGAGCAAGTACCTCCCTGGGCAGGGTGCTGGGCAAGCGACACCCAGAGGCTCAGTTTGAGACTCTGGTTCAGATTTTTCACAGATAGCTTCCTAAGAGGAATTTAAAAAAAAAAAAAAAAAAAAAAAAAAAAAAAAAAGAAACAGGCCCCAGCACAGTGTGTATGTCCATGTCAGCATCCTGAATCTCAAGATGAAGGGCTTTGCACCCCGAGCAAGGAAGGGTTTTACCACTGAAGAACAAGAGGAGTTCACAGCCCACGCAACCCCCATGCTTCTGCAACCAGCACCTTCCCAAGCTGTGTGTAGCCTGGTACCCGAGCCAAAGGGAATGACACGGTGCTCCTGATTTAACAGAGCTCAACCCCTTCACTGCAGCAAAACATATAGGTTGTGACAGGCATGGGACATGCATTTTTATTACAGACAAACTTTTCCACCAGTTATTTGTTCTGGGGTACTGACCCAATGCAGTGAAGAAGCCCAGCCCCGCCAGAAAGATGTTCATTCTACACATCCTACATATTCGTCCTACAGTGGCAGGCCTTTGGCTGGAGCAAACCCACTGGGAAAGCTCATTCCCAGCTCTGCTCTGCACCTGCTGCCCCTGACTCAGAGTCACACTCCTGGCTCCTTGGGCACATACCGCGGATAACCAGTTACCTTTGCACGGTGCAGTGCCATGTCACCTTGCTCTTGACGGACCAACGCAGGGAGTGAGAGCCCACATGTGCAGTCTGAATTTGAGCACCTTGATGGGATGAAGGACAAGTCTGGCTTCTGATATTTGCTTTGAGTATCCCCAAATCATGGCAGAAGAGAGAAGCCCACTCCTGTCAGTACTGCTGGGAGCCAAATCCAGGCAGCATCTAAGAAAAAAATAAAGATCACAGCACTTGTTCCTGCCCCAAAATCCCCCAAACCCAAGCAAGCAATATGCATTTCTGCTAACACTTCCAAGAACGATGGCACTTCTGAGTGGAGCAGAATATTTAGCGCTTTGTCTTACTCATGACCTACCCTCTGGGATTGAATGAGTCGGACACAGAGCGATACTGGTCTAAAGAAACAGCACTGGGAAGTGGGTCACAGTTCAACCTTCTCTAACAGCACTGAAAATGGCTTGAGCTCCGACTCTTAAAGATCATGTGTCCAACACCACACTTAAGGGTTTCATCTTGAAGACCCCAGTGAGACTCCTGGCCAGCTACATTCCAGGGAGCTCAGGACAGGATCCTAATTCATCTCATCTGACTAAAGACACTCAGAGCAGGCCTTGGCAGTGACTGGTGTCCCTCGATGTCACCCAGCACACCTTCTTCCCTGCCACACTGCCCATGCAGCTACAGAGGGTTGCTCGCTTAAAAACCTCATTCCAACATTAGAAAACCTCTATCTGAGACAGTTCAGTGCCTTCCCTGACCAACAGCAACCAGCCCAACTCCACAAGGACTCGTCCATCTTCACTTCTGGTCGGCTACAGGCTCAGCCCTCGGCAGAGACTGTCCCTGTGCTACACGAGGCTGCAAGGTGAACCTGAGATAGTTGTGACTTGAGATACTATTTGACATGCTCCTCTAGAGGAATTAATGTCTGGAAATTCAGCTACTGCTTATTACTTCTACCTTTGGCTGGAGCCAAGCTGTTTCTGTCTCCATCCTCCATCCTCCACTGTTGGCCTTCTGAGCTACTCAAAACACGGAGTTTTGTCCTAGAACTAGGGACTAAAAGGTTGTGCCAGCCATGCTGAAGCTCCTGCTAGACCCACCTTGGGCCAGCTGTGGTTTGTGTCTCCCAGGCAGGAGCTGCCTGCGCACACCCCAGTGGCACCAACTGAATTAAATTCATCCTCTTCCACTGCGAGGGGCTTCTGCATCCTCTCCCACCATACCAGGATAAACCCCCATGGCTATCCTCTTGCCATTCTTGATTTACTCTCGCTTCCATAGGGTCAGAGCCTGACCTTACAGATCATCAAGCCAGGACTCATGTAAGGACAGGAGCAGGAAAAAAATCTCCTCTATTCTCAATTTGGAGACTTTGGCAGCATTTGTTTATTTTTAACGGATCACCGCCGCCACACTTCAGACCTTTTCCTGTTGTGATCGTTAAAACTTTTAACTGGATCATAAATCTTTTATTAACATTTGGTATTATACTAATTAAAACTGTTCCATATATGTATTATTAATTTCTCCAGCACTTCTTGTGAGGGTGACGTTTTTAGCTGGCTTAGCAGAATGCACCATAGTAAATAAGGAGAAACTCATTTCCAGGCAATTAGGCTTGCAGAAAAATAAGTTTCTTAATGGAGGGCACAATCATTACAAATTTTACCTAAATAAACAGGGTTTCTTAATGGTAACTCTTCAAGCTAAGTAAACAGATTGGTGTGGTAATGTCCTAAGCAATACTTAAATGTAACTGTTTAATAAATTGGTAAATTACTCATTTCATCTTAGAACAAAATGGTAATACTGTAGTAATAACGTAGTATATATTCTGTAAATATGAAGCATTATCACTTTAGCTCTGAAGAAATCACCACAGTGATATGTCAGCATTGATCTAAAACTGCAGCATTTTATCTCAAGTTTATTACCCATTTTTGAGAATTGCTGAGATTTTCAGAGCATAATGGCAATAAAAGAAGAATTTAAAAAGCGCTTAAATGTGCATAAGTTAATCAGAGGTATCCTCGGGGGGAAAAGGAAATTTGGTAAAACATGAATTATAAGCATCATTTAAACTTACTTTGGACACTAGAGATAATAAATGGCACCATAATTTAGAAATAGCTTTTAACATCAATGACTGTAAGTAGCACTTTACTGTTCATAAGAATTGCAAAGCAACGGTGCTGAGGCCAATTTTATTAGCCATTTTTTTCTTTATAAAAGCAATCCAACCATTTCCAAACTGAGCAGACAGGAACAAGAGTTACGTGTTAATATGCAAAATGCATTTGAGGTTTTTTTTTAAATAGCCAGCAATAAATTTACCAAAAGATACAGTCTGGAGACAATTGAATGATCATTGAAGAAGAATAAAGCTTTCTCAGAGTTTACATATTTGGGAAGAGCGGATAAGAGGAGGAAAAGGAGGGAGGGAAAATTGTTCATACATCCCTATTTACTGGGGAATGTCGCAGCACTTCCGAAGCGAAGGAGAGCGGCAGTAAATCAGAGGGAGACAGCGCCGGAGGAACAAGGCTTCTCCTTGCTAACTTTTCACGACTGACAAAGCGTCCGAGGATCACAGCGGGCCATACAATACCCCATTAACACGCCTCCTTTGCCCGCGACAGAACAGCCTACAATGCATCTTTCAGAGCCATCAATTATCAGCCCTCGCACCAATAAATTTTGGCCAGGCAGGACAAGAGCCCCTTTGACCGAGCGGCAGCACACGCATGATTTGCAGGGGGGGGAGCTCCCGGCTGCTGTGCTGGGGGGATGTCGCATCCGAGCCTGGTCCTGGGGAGCAGCGACCCACCCCCCAGGTACCTCGCTGCAGTGTGTTCTGACACCTGCTTCCCCCAGTGCCGTGCCGCTGGGCAGCAAGCAGAAGAGATGTGAACACAGGCTTCACCCTGACAGTGCTGCGTGTGCGCACTCACAGAACCAGCAAACAAATGGAGTTCAAGAATTTAAATTTATTTTAATTGTTTCCAGACTATTCCTGCGACTTGAGAATAAAAGAGATTAATATTGTCGAGACTTTCCATGTCTGAAGCATCCAAGATCCTTGACACATGAAGTAGCCGTGCTTGGCAGAATGGGTT
The DNA here is from genome assembly GCF_003259725.1 of Athene cunicularia. Taxonomy (NCBI): domain Eukaryota; kingdom Metazoa; phylum Chordata; class Aves; order Strigiformes; family Strigidae; genus Athene; species Athene cunicularia. The sequence continues at coordinate 18,233,269 of NW_020799117.1, read as the reverse complement.
GTTAACTTGGAAACTCAGGAGAAAGCAAATATCTATATTTTAATTATTTCACTCCTGGCCACTTTAGCATAATCAAGATCTAACTACAGTCATTATCCCACATTGCCAAACTGACTCCTTCATGCATACAGAGCTGCTGGGAGTCTCAGCTCTCCAGTTTGTCCCCCAATAGTTTCTGGGACTTGATCTGCTTATTCACCATCCCTAAGATAAATAAGGTCACTTGTATTATTTCCTGGGGAAACAAATTCAAGCCATACTAGTAACAGACTGTTGCTAGTTTTGTGTCGATGTTGGGAAGATTAATTCAACCACTAAAAGAAGAGCCTCAACATGAAAACTGAAGCTGCACAACCGAATATGTAAGAAGGGGGGAAGTGTCACACCAATTCATGAGAGCATCCTCTGCTCCAGGACTTTGCCTTGGCCTCCAGTGAAGCACGTTTCCAGCAGGAGAGACCCCTCTGGAAGTAAAGAGAGAGGATGGGAACAGTTCTGTTTGTTAAGTTGAACAAAGAGAAACCAGGAGGTGAAGTAAACCTGAGTTCTATGCCTCTTCTATGAAATGGCAGCATCCAGCAAACAAGTGTGCCACCAGTTCCAATGGCTAGGAGCTAAAATTATACAAATTTAGGCAAAAAAACAGGAGTAAAAGATTAATTTTTACTGTGACTGTGTTAGGCACTTAAATTTTGAATCTATTCTTCATCATTAGGAATGTTTCATCCAAGACTGGATTACTTTTTAAACAAATTATCTTAGCTCAAATAAGGCTTTATTCAGGAGAAACGTAATACCTGTATTATTAGACACTGAATTAAGATGACCTTGCCATGGAACAGCTCCATTTTAATTTACTCTTCATAATTAAAAGCAAATATCTAAATACCTTAGGCTAATTTTTTTAAGTACCCGTTTAAATCTTCCTGTTGTTCTAAGTGGACATCTTAAAACACCAGAGGTAGGTGACATAAAAACTCCTAACCCTGAGATTCCTTAAAATCTGGCAACACATTTTTAATTAGAGAACTCAAGTGCTGTGCTCCATGAGCTGGGAAAGCTCAGATAATGGGGTGAATCTTGCAAACTTTTTTAAGACCGGGGAGACTGGGGAGACAGGAGGATGGACAGAGATGCTGTGCCGCCCCAGGAAAGGTGCTGCATCCCCTTCAGCTCCCATCAGCAGCTACTCCTGTGAAAGCAGCTCTGCCATACCCTATCTGGCACCAAAATGAGCAACGTGGAGCTTGGCTTTTGCATGAAGACAGCAAGATTTCCAGCTACTCCTTTTTCTTCCACATTAGTAAATATTTTGGCTTGTTGCATCAGAAGCAAGCCTGCTATTTTAATGCAACTATGAAATGAGTATCTTTGCGTTCAGGCCTGTGTTTACTCACTGCATCTGTAAGCAGTACAGACTGAAGTGATCATCTTCAGTACTGCACTCGAGTGGCACACAAAGCCCACGCCAGGGGGTTAGGTGCAAGACTAGCCAGCCAAAATGTACAGCTCAGTCCGACCTGCCATCCCGCTGCCTTTCCCAGCTCCCCACATATGGCTGTCAGTCTAGACAAGCATTTGTACACGCAATCAGGAAAACCAAATACATGCAGTTATGAAGATGAAAACTCAAACCAGAAACGTGCACTGAAGCATTTGGCAACCAACGGGATTGTTAAATGGTACCCGTGAGCCAGATTTTCAGTAAATCAGAACAGCTCTATGAGTGCTCTATCCCAGTGTATGAGTAATTATCAGAGAGCTCAGAAAACAGACTTGTACAGCAAACATCGGGACACAGCGAGTTCCTCGTGTTACCCCGAATCACACAGACCCTGTTGTACCTTAGCTGGCGCTTACAGAGGGAGAGGAGAAAAAATTCCCATCGGCTCTCGCTGAGTTACGGCAGGGATGATCAGAAGTGAACAGCCCAAGTTTATTGGTGTTGTTCTGAATTGACTTTGGCCTCTAAACCAGAGCTGACTGCTGCACAAGTACTTACTTAGCACAGGCACAGGAGGCTGGATCCTCGGCTGCTTTCAAGCGCTCTCGGTCCATTCACTCCCCGGCAAGAACGATGCCAATTCAGATCAAACCCTATTGTACAATAATGACATTCAGATAGCAGAAGCCAAGTGCTGAGAGCAGCTGAGCTCTCCCACTGCCTGGTGGGTTCAGGAAGAGTTACAGGTGTAGGATTTGGCTTGGCTGCTGTTTTTTCCTCGTCTGTTTTCATACGTGTTTGAGCCTTCCATGACACACTGCTAAGTTCCAGACACAAAAATTATCTTAGACCAGATTTATTTGGTGGTGGTGAAGAGAAAGAACATTCTGCCCTCTAGCCAAGTGAAAATTATAAAAGGTAAGAGCACGATCCTTCCATGGCTACCTCGGGAGCCCCCCTCCGACACGGGGCCGGGCGGTGGGAGCCTTTACAGCCTCCCAGTCATCATTTCCAAGTTTGCTTCTAGCAGCTCCAACTCCAGAGAGTACACCAGGTAAGGAGACAGTAGCAGAGATCTCCATGGGCCCCACAGCTCTGGAGGAGTGGGTACCTGCCATCCCGTCCTGGTGCCATCACCTGGAGATGGATCCCAGGACAGCTCTGCTGCGGGCAGCAGAATCTGTTTCCCATTCTTTCCCCTCCAAAATACACACTACACGCAAAATACATACTGGAGGGCCAGGAAGGTTGACAGGCCATGCCACGCTCAGGCAGCAGCAAATCACCCAAGGTATTATCTGCAGTGGCTCTAATTATCTTAGAGCACCTGCTATTAAAATGCAAGCATCAGGCCAAGCTACAAGTAGAAAACAGAAACAGAACTCCTCGTTGATGTCTGTAATAGGCACCAAAGGCATATAACTCTGCATAATTGCTAACTGTTATTACTATTGCAGTTGATGCCAGAATTGCCCAGAGATGCCTCTTGCTGCTCCCTTCCCTGAGGGATTTGGGAGGCAC
>NW_020799117.1:18221080-18230254 GCF_003259725.1 Athene cunicularia | reverse complement strand
CTACTGTCACGGCGCGCAGATGGCGGCTGGGCAGCCCCGCCCGCGCCCCGCTTCGCCCGCGCCGAGCCGCGTCCCGAGCGCCCTGGTGTTCAGCGGGGCATTCGCCCGGGTTTCCTCACGCAGGATTTCGCCTCTTTCCCCCCACCTTCTTCAGGTGTTTGTGTAACCACCGCTTTCGCCACTCGCAGGATCTCCGAGTCCTTCCTGCCGTGCTTTAGCACGTTTGCTGGCCTCTGGCTTGCTCCGGGACCTGGTGGTGTCACCACGGCGCTGCCCCAGCGCTCCCTGTCCGATGGGATCCCAAATCACTGTGCACAGAAGTGACTCCCTCCCTGCCCCTCGGCATGAACTCACACCAAACCACTTCCATTTCTACAGAAATACCCGGTTGCTTACACACATACAGCCCCACTGCACCGCAGTTTTAAACACAAAAAGATTTCCACTTGAAACCCAGCAGAGTCCCACCGCTGCGGGCAGCCCCTTGTCCCTTCCCCACTGCTGCGGCTCTGCACAGCCCCTCCCCTGCTCTCTCCCAGCCATTCCCATCACTCCCACCTCCAGCTTTGCTTTTTGTTTGCATTCCTAGTTTTTTCCCTCCTTCTCAAGTTTATCTGCAAGGACAGAGGTCTGGGATGTCTCCTCTTGTTGATCTTCCCCTGCATTTCTCCCACTCACTGCACTTCCACCACTCCCTCCGCTCCAGCCAGCTCTTTCTCCATCCACCCTCAATCCGTTAGAGCAATCAGCACAGCCAGAGTGTGAATCACACCTCACAGGCATTTCTGCCTCTGCCTCATAGTTAATTTTAAGTGATAAGAAGTAAGAGTCTTGGCCAGAAAAGAAGACAAAGAGCAAAGCAACAGACACCCTTGTGAAGAGGAGCCAACGCTATGGGGAGGCATTTAGCTGCAGACTGACATCAAAAGCAACCAAGGAGGCAGAAGTAAACTGAGATGGACAAGACTGAGGCAGGTTCTCTTTTTTTTTTTTTTCCATCTGAAATAGCAAACAGTGGTTTGTGTTGTGCTCTTCAACCCAGTTTCTCTGGTTTAGCTCCCACTCATGGAAGTACCTCCTGAGCTGTGGGACCATAGCCTAGATCTACACAAAGGACTGAAAGACTGTGTTGTGTGTAGCGTACAGAAGAGAAGACAACTCCCTTCGCAGATCTGTCAGAGTACCTGGCAGAGTAAACAGGGACAATCAGCTGTCCATGTGCATTTTAAACAGCACAAGAAGATAAAAGCTTGAACTGGGGAACAGGAGCTTTGTGTCAGACAGGAGCTTCCTCTCCCTTGGAGCAGTTTGAGAGTCAGTCACGCAGAGGAGGTGGGAAGTTCCCTCTAAGAAGGTGTCTGGACAACAGTTTGCAGTTTGAAAGAGAGTCCTGACATGAAGAAGGGACACAGGCTGCTTTATTTTCCCTGCCTTATTCAGTATGGCAGTGAAAAGAGTCATGATTTTACTCCAGACCCCCTATGCAGCAGAACTATATCCTTTCCCCTCTGAGCACTTGGCAGAGATCGAAATGGAGAAGGTCAACTTCATAAAGATCAATGTAGGAAAGCCACAAGCATGACAAGACAAAAAAAAAAAAACAAAAAAAAACCAAACCAAAAAAAAACCCCTAAACCCCTACAATTTCTACCCTTGATGAGTTTAGAGGACAATTATATTTCAGATCTCCAAAAAAGTCCTGCTAGTGTTTTTTTCCCAAACCCTTCACTTATTACAGGTACTCCAAAATATTTTGGCCTGGAATGGGTGAAAAATGCTTTTTCCCTGCTTGGGCTCTCAGAGACAATCTTCTCTTGCTGCATGGAGAGGTAGCACAAGGTACGTATGCACTGGCCTTGATGACTCCAAAATGGTGTTTCAAAGTGAAACCACTAACCCCGATGTGCCAAATTAGGCACAGAAAAGCCTCTACCCACCAGCCTCATGCTCGCCGTTGGCCTCCTGCTGAATAAAGGTGTCAAATTCAAGTTCAAAGCATTCCTGATGAACAGTCTAAGGACGCAGGAACCTCCACAGCTCGTGACAAGCTGGAAGCGATTCCGGGTACAACAGCTGCTCTGCTGGAGCACCGAAATGACAAAGCTCCCCAGTGCAACACGACAGCTTCAGCAAGCGAGTCCCCGACTGTGCAAACCGCTTTCAGAATCAATTACCCATCTCAGCCTTTTCTGGGCAAGAAGCAACATCCCACTTTTTTTTTTTTTTTTTCTGAAACCCTACAAAAAGAAGACAGAGCAACATTAGGATGCCATTTTAGCAGTGTTGGGGGCTCTTGACTCCAGATGGAGACTAAATATGCACCTAGGCAGAGAGCAGGGTGCTCAGTAGCTACAAAAGGACTGACCGAAAATAAAGGCTGAGGAACTGCACAAGACCAGAAAGACACAGGCTATGACCTGAGAGAGGGCAGCACATGCCACAGCCAGGAGCAGAGAGGCAACATGGAGACAGGACATCTGCAGAAGACACAGATGACATGAGGAGGAGAAAAAATATTTTTAAAACTCCAGGAAAAGTGTGACTAAGTACTGCTTGGAAGCTCTGTTCAGGAGCATAGATCAGGAGGATCTATGATGCAGGGTGCAGGACTGCAGGTCCTTTGGCATATTTTTAAATGGCAGAACCAAAACAAGATGAATTACCAACAGGCTCTGCTGCCTGTGAAGGAACCATCTCCTACGCATCAGTCAACCCTGCAGATAGCCACGTTCTGCCAGTACAACCACCTGCCTGCCTGTGTGTGAATCTCAAGAGTATAAAAAGCATAAGAAAAGAGATTTGACAAAAATCTTGGAAGGAGCACTGTTGCCTTCTCCCAAATCTGCCGCTCCGTGAAGCTAAAGCATCCCTGTCCTCTCTGCTTCACCTCTGCCCCCAGAGCCCGTGCTGGGTGCACAATTAGAGGGGGCAGGAGGAGAGCTGGCGTGGAGGAACAGCACAGCCTGGAGCCTCTGCTCATGGGCTGTGGACAGGATTCATCCCAAGCAGCTCTTGGGATGCCTTCTGTCTGGATCTAGAAACATTTTCTGCTGTGGCAAAATACCCTATTTTTCAGACTTCCGAGGCAAACACAGCTCATACCCTGGTTCGTGCCACAGCTACCCACAGCAGTGGGGTAAGAGATGCTGCTCCCCACCCAGCCCCGGCCGGCCCCAGCCCTCCTGGCAGGGTGCCGGCACGGGGAGGGCTGCGGCACGCGCCGAGCCCCAACGCAGGCACCCTTGGAGCTCCCACTCCTTCCCCTCAGTCCAAGGGAAAGATTTGAAGGCTTCTTTAATTATTAACCGTTTTGCTTTGTTTTCCCTCTCCACTTGAGAGCACTGGCTCTTTGGAGGCTGGAGAGCAGCTTTACGGAGCGCCAGCCCTGATGGGACTGGCCACGGGACCGGCACCAGCCATACCTACCCACGGCCGCATATTCCCTTACAGGCTGCTCCCATTACCATTAATGGGAACGACGTGTGCAGATGAACGAGAGAAGAGTCTAATGTCTTTATATTATACCACCAATTAAGTACTCAGGGTCATGTCCTCAGCTGATGTAAAGTAGATGAGATCCACTGAACTTAATGGATCTCTGCTGATTTACACCAAATGAAGAGCTGGCCCTCTCTCACTTGTACTAAAACAGCCAAACCATTCCAGCAATCTTCGTGTTTAACAGCTTCGTACTCTAGCCAGGCTTTCCTATCACTGGAGTCCATAAACCACAAGCTTTATTAACTAATAATTAGTTTTTCAAGTTAAGTTTCATGGTTATGTGTTAAGAACTGCTGCCCTTAGGGCAGGGGGAAAATTTTGAAGAGACTTGAGCGGTGGGAAGGAAACAGAGGAGAGGCATTGCCAGGCTGCTCGGGGGTTCAGCCCCTGAAGATGCAGAGGGTCTTTTCACAAACATGGTAGCACCTACACCCTGTGAAAGTACCTGGGAATCAAGCACCTTGCATTCAAGCTGAGGTATTTCTCTTGAAAATGTAAGAGTTGATTTTAACCACACGACCAACCTCCTCGATCCTAACAAGACTCCTGAGCTGTGCAAAGATAAGTCTGGGTGCCAGTATCTGCCCAAGAAGGGCACAGTGTAAATAGTGGGGATCAATGAGTTGTAAAGTACCTGAATACACAGAGCATTTCTGGCACAGGGCAAGGAGTGTGATTTGGAAGGACATACAATGGCTTCCCTAATTTTGTTTTGCAGTTGTATATAACTGATCACTGGGCAGAAAAATGGTGTGATGCTGAGCCACATCCCTGCCTCATGTGCTGCTCTCTCTGGATATTCAGGTGTCTTAAACACACTAGCCCAGTAAAGGAGATAAGCTTGAGAAGAATGCTGGATTAAACTATAAATAAAATATTATTTTTCTAATCACAGATAATTTACTCTCACATTAAACCACAACTTTCCAAACCAGTATACATTAGTTTCATCAGGCACGCAGCTTGCTCCTTTTCTTCCTTCTGTAGCTGGATTGAATAAAGAACATTTAGTGCATTTCTGCCACCAGAAGGAATAAAAGCAGTGTGCTGTACAGAACTGGGGGGAATCACGACAGCCTACTAACACAAATGTTCTCAACAAGGAATGTAATACGGACAGCTCTTATGGAGACAGTTCTTGTGCAATAACTTAAACAGTACAGATTACTACTTGGGGAAATAAAAGACAACATAACTTTGAAACTTGAAAAGCTCTTTCTTCGTTGTAATCAATTGCAATAATCCATGTCAGTGATTTAGATGAAGATCAACTTTACCTTTCTTTGCTGATGACACAAAACTAAGAGCAATAAAAAACTTAAGTGCATTTGCGCACAACTAATGGATTGGATGTGGCATGTGCCAATGGAAGTCGGTACGTATAATGCAGCATATACTGGATGCCAAATTAATGGGATCATTTGGGCATTCTGGAACACTTGTGGCATCAAGCTTAAGTCATTTAAGGAGCCTGGCAGGGGTTGATGACCTTCCATTTTCAAAAGACTGAAGTAGCCTAGTAATACTGTAGGCAAAACATGACAATGAATTTTATCGTCTCCATCCAGCTGCTATTTATCCAAAGCTGAAAGACAATAAAACCAAGGTAATGAGACTGTGTCTGGTGTCCCTAATAAAAAGTATGTAAAAATACAGATTCACCTGAATGGGGAGCTGGCGGTTCAGGCACACAGATGACAGACCAAATACTACCAGTTGTGCCCATGCAGTCCAGCCTTCAGGACCTCCACTGAGCCATGGGGCTCACACCAATTTTCGGTGGTGTCCGCTTCCTACCTGGATTAGTTCCTGATGGAAGCCGGTCATAGCACGGAGGGAAATACATCTCACTGTCAACATATAGCACACAGAATTACCCAGTGAGCTGCAGAGATGCGTTCAAGCAGCTCAGATGAGTGACAGAGCTGGAGACAGAGCTATTTTCTCCCACAACCTCATTCCCTTCCTGTGCCTTACAACACACTGTTCCCAAACTCCAGCAAACAGGCCCAAACTGGGATGAGCATGGGTGCGAGCACAGGTACAACTTCATTGGCCTGGCTGGCATGGGGACAGAAAGAGCTGGGTCTAGCCCCCATGGTCCTGCCATGGACCAGAGCAGCAGTGAAGGACCCAGCAAACACCACATGCTGGTAATAATAAAGGTCCTGCTCCCACTGACCCTTACATGTGGAAGTACACGATGCTCCACAGCAAAGCAGAAACACTCAGTTGGACTCCCAGGAGGTAAATACTTGCAGGCTTGGGTTGGAAAGTTCACCAAGGATCAACATGGTACCCTTGATGTCTGTATAGTTACTCCAGATGTTGCCGGGAGATCTGCTGTGGGAGTCAACAATCCAGGGGCAGATTTCACTTTTCAAATTTTATTTTTTAATTTTGAAGGTATTTTGAAGAATGGTCTAAGGTCTGGATTTGCAAGGCTGTTTAGAGCCTGCTCTGCTCAGCACTCTGGCAAGCTCAGGCCCCCGTTCAGTGGAGCACAGTGCCTGGACATGCACCCTCACAGCCGTTGGCCAGGCTCAGCCCGCCCAGCACAGAGCACAGCAACACGTCCCTTCTGCAGAAGAGCCAAAACATTCATCTGTGCTGCCTGAAGAGCATGAGACCCATCTCAAACGTCTCTGCTCCACACTCCCCAGCATTTCCAGCTCTGGGTACATGGACATTTCTGCATGCACAATGCAGACATGCCTTTAGGCAGCTAGCTCCAGTTCTCCACAACGACCTGGAAAGAATATTTTATCTCTTACCCTTAAACTAAATTCATGGAAGTGAAATATCTAAATGCTGTTACTGCTCTAACCTTAACAGCAGATTTTTAAGAGATGTGAAATGCCTAGAAATGCAGAGAGACTCAAAAAGAGGAAAAAACACATAGGTGCCAAGCTGCCACCAACTGTACTATAGTCCTCCCATCAAAGCTAACTGGGTGCCTCCAGGATGCAAACTCAAATTCTCAGAAGCAAGTGGGCACAAAGTAGAAGTATATATTCCGCTGCTGTGAATCAGGAAAAAGTTAGGAGCTTAATGAAGTCCGGAGGGTGGGCAAGGGAAACACACAGCATTGAAGAGAAATGCCCCATAGTCTAAAGCAAAGGATGTATACACCCCCCCTCCCAAAAACGCCCACCTCCACAAAAGGCAAATGCTTTCATCCACCCAGTCCAGTGTGCTCAGGCAACACCTGAGGAGAGAATCTACCAACTGAGGAGGAGTGGTTATGTGAGCAAGCGCTCACCTGGGTGAGTCACGGCCCTTAGATTACTCCTCAGCAGCAGTGAGGATGATTGCAGTGCAGAAATACATGCTTCAAGGAAAGTTCATAGGTGTTAGTGAGGTGTAAATCTCAGTATTATTTATGTTGGCTATAAATGAGCTAAATTATGACTTAGCTGAGCAAAACACTTTTGTAAACCAAGGCTCTGAATATTGTGTAGTTTGCATGTTTAACAGGATCGGGCTTTCATCAGGGAGTGGAGAAGGAGAGCTAATAACCCATTGATTTTAAGGCCCATTTAGGAAAAGAATTGCCTATACAGATCTGATCACCATGCATTACTTCGTAACATCTAATACCCTGGGCACAAAATAATGCTGAGGGATGCAAATTATGGAGCCATTTTTATCCTGAGAGGGGTTGTGCTTGTGCATGCGAGCATGATATGGGGGCTGCTTTGGGTTTGGGCTTAAAGCAAAGTCAGGAGGGACTCTGAGGAAATGGTTGACGTTCCTCCTCGTGGCTCTAGTTACCCCAAGCTCTGCCTTGTGCATCCACCCACACAGCTGCTCACCCTAAGCGGGAAATCCCTGACACACATGACTAAGCAAAGATCAGAAAGTGATCTGCCCGTAGTTAAGTCCCACTGATAATTCCATAATCCTTAACCATCATTGCCCTTTTCCATCTTTGTTCAACAAACACGAGTTTTCCTGGACTTAAAACTTCTGAACAGGAGGGAATGCAAGTGCCCAGCTGGGCTTTCTGGAGCGCACATGCATGGAGACAACCTTTCACTTGCAGAGTTAAGACTGCTTCAGAAAGATCATCCAAATGCTAAGAACTATCATTTTCATAGCAACATCAAGCAGCAACATATTAAGACTCAGCTTGATGGGATGTGCAGCATCTTCAGCACTCTCAGACCGCATCTCTACCACAGGACTTGTGCTGCCTGCTCTCAGATGACTCCCTCTGATTTAGCTGTGCTGCAATACGGTTGCAGGAGCTGCTGCTGTCCTCGCACTGCCTGCACACCACTGGTTTTTATCCTCTGCTAAGTGGAGTGTTTTAAGCACTCTCCCATGGAGGTAAAGGAGTGTTTAGTAACAAGTGGGAAACTGGGGGATAAACCATGCTCCTTCACAACTGGCCACAGAGCCCACGCTACAAGAAGGCTGTTTCAGAAATTGGGAAATCTGCTGCTCGTACAAAACAGTCCAATTCCAGGTGTCCACCACACAGCCCAAGTGCAGTATATGGACAGGACAATCAACAGGATCAGGACATCAGCCAGCCCATTCCCAAAAGGTGCCCTCTCTTCCACTGGGCACCCACATCCCCCAGGATGACATTCCTTGTGACAGAGAGGCTCAAGCTGGTCGGGTCTAAAGCCTGTGCAAGCCCCCATGGGTGGCTTTGTCTGTTGATGGACCTTCAGAGATACACAGCAGGGACCACTGGACAACCCTGTCACACCTGAATCAGACTGACAGGGAACACTGCTCTCGTCACAGAGAGGGAAATGCTGTCTATTTGCTCCCACCAGTGTTTCCCTGAAGCCCCTATGAATAGTGGGTTTACTGGACAGAGTAATTGGAGGTAACCCCCACTTCTGTCTCCTTGACCACTCACACCAGTACCCCCGTACCACCCCCGCACTCTTGTCTGACATGACGTGGATGTACGAGGCAGCCCGTCTCCCTCGCATTCAGCACATCCCAACACCTCGACGCCAGCTCCTCCGAAACAAAGACACCAGCCGTAACCCCAGCAAGCCCCAGCGCACCCAGCATCCAGGACCTCTGCCTCACTCTTCGGTGGCTGTTCAGATGGCTGAAATGGAAGCTACTGGTTTCTGGAGTCCTTGGGAGAGCTGGCGCGCCCCAAGGCAACAGCATGCCCCACGGGCAACAGCGGCGAGGGAAGCCCGAGCCCTGCCTGGGCTGGCACCGCCGAGTTCAGCCCCACTTGCGCTGCTAATAATAATAGGGCTGTAAACACTCTGTGGCTTTGCACGATCCTCGCCTGCCACAAAGCTGATTACTGCAATATGCAGCATCATTATGCTCTCTGCAAACACACAGCTTCTGGCGTACAGCAGTTTGGGAAAAACTGCAGGGAAATCAGGAATACAGAAGTTTATGGTCATGGGATGCTCGAACAGTTAAAGAACAAGGCTGTCTTGAAAGCAACGGTTTATAGATGTTAGGGGGTACAGATAAGACATAACATCAAATCCACGTGTGGATATGGGCACCCGTTTTTTCCACCCCCTCGGCATTATTCAGAGCGTGGCTCTTCCACGTTGAAGCTCGCAGGCGGGTTTCTCCCGGCGGTTCCGCACACGGCGCTTCGGTTCCTCCTCTCGCCCCGCACACGGTGGTCACGCAGGGACCGAGGCGGCCGCTGCGCCCCGGGCGCGGCCACCC
>NW_020799117.1:18191277-18221030 GCF_003259725.1 Athene cunicularia | reverse complement strand
CGGCGCGGCGCTGCCACCCCCAGCAGTGCCGGGGGCCGGGCGGGTGCCCGTGGTGGACGTGCCTGCCCAAACCGGCGGTGCTCTGTGCCGTCGGGGAGCCAGGCCCCGCTCAGCGCTGCCCTCACGGGGCAGGGGAGGCAGCGGGGCCCCCGGACGGGCACCTGCAGTGTGTCCCCAGCGCCCTGTGTCCCCAGCGCCCTGTGCCGAGGCAGCTCCCGATCACAGGGGTGCAGCTGGGTGAAAAGAGCCCCACACCCAGCTGGGCTCTGGCTGGGCTCCAGGCATGGCACGGCACGGCATCGCATTGACTTTGCCTGGCACGGCCCAGCATGGCACAGCATGGCATGGCACAGCCTTGGTCTGGCATTGCCCAGCCTGGCACGGCAGGAGGCCATCCTGCAGGGGTGCCTCTAACCCAGGCACAGGGGTCGAGCGGGTGCAGCGTGGCAGGACAGTGCTCAGCGGGGCAGGGGTGCACACCCAGCACCCCACAGCCGGGCAGGCCCACAGCACCGGCAGCCACCGGAGCCATGCGGGCAGCAGGAGACTGGGAAGGGAGAACTCGGGGCGGGGAGGGGGGTGCGTGTGGAGAAGCTGCTGTGGAGCGAGAGGTGAAACATTGTCATTCCCTGTAAAACTCAGACAGCACATTGTACAAGTATTAACCGTGATGTAGTGCCGAGCGCACGGTGCCAGCAGAAAGAAGCGCGGCCCCGCTGCCATGCTGCGGCTTTGGCCCTGGCGGGGAGCGTGGCCGGGTGGCTCTGCCGGGCTGCCTGGGCTGGGCTGGCTGGCGGTGTGGGTCTGGAGAGTGCTGTGCCCAGCCACCCACAAAGGCATGGGGGGGCATAGTTACATGGGGAAAAAAAGTAAGTGATGCTGTGGAAGAGGAGTGACCACCTCTCCAGCACCACTGGGCAGAAGGGACCCCTGCCCAGTTTGTCACTGGGAATCACTGGGGGCAGAGATGCAGCAGCTGCCTCACCCATGCCCGAAACCCAGAGCTGCCTCCAGGCCTGGCTTCCATGGAGCGGGGCGACACGGAGGGGATATGCCACAGGCCGCCACAGTCACTGTGTTTGGTTCTGCTCTCCTCAGCCCCGGGAATGTTTTGGGGCTCAAAACACAGAGGGCCCCACAGGGAGGGTGTCTCACGGGACCACCCATTCGCCTGGTCCCCAAAAGCTTCTGCCTTTCAAGAGCAAGGCAGGTCCAGCACCTCTCTTCCACTGTGGCACTAGACATTTCTGTATCCCCATTTGGAGTGGGTTTGTGATGGTGACCCCAGCTGTGCCACCGACACCTGCTCCTGCATGCTGCAGGCACCAACATGTGCCACATCCACGCATGGGCCCTTGAGCTGTGCCACGAAGGGAAAGAAACAGGGTTGCTGCTTCAGTAGTCACAGCCACTCCTGGAAAGCAGAGGAGTGATGGGGATGGTCCCTCTCCTGGGCACTTCCCAGCGCCATAGAAAATGAAATCCCCATCTGGAGGTGGTTGGCAGTGCCAGGACGTTATTTAGTGCCTGGGAGTGGTGAGGGTGGGGAGGTGGCATGGACTGGTGGGTCACTTCATCTCCTTCCCACCAAGGGGACCTGGTGGTTCCCCAAGGATGAGCACACTACACGGGGGCAGGGACAAGTGGTCCCTGTTAGGACCAGACCCAGCACTGAGCGGCTGGAGACCAGAGGAGGACCATTCCCCACAGCAGCCTCAAGCATCCCTCCCACCCCATCATTCTCCCACCACCCTGGGGCCAGCGACAGCTGGCACAACAGGGACCCAGAGCAGCCAGATTTAAATCTGGTTGCACCCCAAGAGTGTCCCCTGCCACCCGCGCCAGCCCTGGCACAGCATGGAGCCCCTCAGGGATGGGATCGGCCCCACGGGCCGGGGAGGATGTGCGGCCCTGACCGGCACACGCAGCGTCCCTCCATGCAGCTCAGCCACTCTGCTGTAAAGTAGCCTCAGTTAAATGTTTACTGTCAAAATCTAGCGCGGGCCAAATGATCCATTACACTTTTTTTTTTAATGTTTACCATTAATTATTTTTAAATGAGGCATTTTGTTTCTAAGGTGAGAGGGACAGGTCTCTGGGAATGAGACCAAGAGAAACCACTGCGGAGCTCCTCCAGTCTTTTCAAACCAGTAGGCAGCGTTTTCTAATAACGGGCCGTTAATTGATGGTGCATTACTGCGCAGTTCTACCGAGCTGCCTAGCGCAGCCGCCTGGAGCGGGGGGCCGCAGCGTGGTGGCTGCTCTCGCAGGAACCCCAGGGGCAGGGAGGCCGGTTCGGACGCTCGGGGCGCTGCCGGTTGGGCCCCTGCCGCCATGCGAGGCTGCGCGGAGGCTGGGGGCTGCTGATCACCCCCCTGCGCCCGCCGCGGCTGCTCGCACGCGGGCTGCGATGCTGCACCTGGCTGGAGAGGAGAAACCCCCCCGAGCTGCGGAGCCTTTCCACCGCACCCACCTTAACTCGCCGTACAGCCTGCAGCCGCTCAGCGCGGCACGGCTCTAGGGCAGAGCTGTCGGCACGCCCGACCTGCCGTGGTGGGGCCCGGGAAGTGCCCCGGGGCTCCTCCAGGGACACGGCAGCGCCAGCAGCAAATGCGCCTGCGGTAATGCTGTGCGGACACAGGCTCAGGGCCTTCAGCGAGCCCACGTAGCTCAGGGCTTGGATCCCACCTGAAAATGCTGAGCGTGTGCTTCAACTGCTGCTTAACTGCTGTTTAGGCCAGCCGAGTGCTGCCCCTCGTACCACCTCTAGGAGCCCCCCAGAACATCAGCTGGCCCAGTCCATCCTTCCAGCTGAGCTTCTGCATTCCATGCTCCTCTCACATTGCTCCTTCCCCAACACTCCGGCTGTGCTCGCCCTGGGCTGTGCCCCTGGCACACTGTTCTGCACACCTGGGGATCCAGAAGCTCTGATTCCTCCAAAGGCTCCTTCCTTCGGGGCCCGGACCAGCAATGCAGACACCCTCACCCGAGGTACTGCCGAACAGCTGGAGGCCCGTGCTTCGAGGAAGAGGGGTTTGACCAGTGTCTGACCTACAGCCTGGGTCTTCAGCTGCCTCACTGCCTGTTGCACTGCCACAAATAAAACCTCTTTCTTTAAATGACGCAGAAGGCTGTGTCAGTGCTCTCATACCAAACTCCTCTGTTGTCCTCAGACCCTCCTTTAATGTGCAGGATTTCATAGGCAGGTCTCTAACCCCAGCAGCTGTAAGCTGCACAAGCCCCAGCCTGCTGCCAGTGGCTGCCACTGCCAGAGCCCATCGCCTGGCTGCAGGGATGTACCATCCCCTAAAGGCATTGCCCGTTGTTTCAGGTTTTGTCTCTTCCCTTAGGGTGACAGGGAACAGCGATATCTCCTTGCATGAGAAAGTACCAGCAGATGCTGAGATGTTTCTGCTGTAGCTCCTGGCTTTGGCAGCGGATCGCAGTGGGCAAAGCCAGTCCTGTTCTCCACAGCCTTTTCTAAACGGATGTTGCTGCGTAACCCAACACATCTTTGCGTGTTTAGCACATCATGATTACATATGATTGATGTGGAAGTTAGCACGTCAAAGGACACAAAGTTGTTTTTTAGCTGTAGCCCTGGAAGTAGCATCCTTGTGGGGCCGGCGGGGTGATGCTGGTGCTCAGGCTGGAGAGAGACACGGGTACTCTGCATCCTGGCATGGGAAAGGGAAGGAGGAGGGGACAGCCAAAACCAGCTTACACATAGCAAGCTGCTGCCTGAGGTCTCTGCCTAGACCCACACGCTGGGCAGGCAGGGGTTGAAGTGTGCACCCAGGAGGGTGATGTGGTCCTGACCCTTGTACCTTCTCCATTAGGGCCCTGTGAGACATCGTGGGACCCCTCATCAGGGTTGAGCCCCCCTGGGAGTGGGCCACCGTGGCCAGCAGGCCTCAGGACAAAGCACTGGCCTCACTGCCACGTCCCGGTGATGAAAGGGGACCCGGGCTGTCATGCCTGTGGCCATAGTCCTGTGGGCAGGCAGCTTGCTCCCCAGGAGCAGCACTGGGGTCAGGCACTCAGCTCTTGGTGCTCAGCAGAGCAGATCCAGAGTTCTGTCAGCCCACAAGGGTTAAACCAGCTGCTCTTTTTCTGAGGCAAGAGCTCTGGTGCCGCAGAGTCTAAAGGTCATTCCCCTCTACCCCTTTCTTTAAGCTCGGGAGGGCTGGACCCATCCTGGCTCCAGCTGGGGAGAGCTTCACCCCACGCAGGCAGAAGGGGAGGGCAGGGGGAGCCAAGGTCTGCCCTCATCAGCTCTTTCTCCATCAGCCAAGGTATGTTCCCTCCACCGAGGAGCATGAGACACCAGCCCCGGGAGCAGAGGCTGACTGGCTGAACACAGACACAGATAAACCTCCTTGTCCTCCGTGTCCCCGTGGGTGAAAACAGTCAAACCCTGATCAGAGCAACAGTTAAAGGTGGCTAGCAGCCTCTCACAGATGAATGTGGTGCCCGAGTGGTTTCAATTCACATTTCAAAGCATATCTTTATCGGGTTGGTTACCTTAACCGCTATATTAAAAGTCAAAACTTTGCCTTAGTTCAGAATCTATGCATTGGTCCATGAATGCCTGGGACTAGATGAGATGGGGAGGGTACGAGGGAAGTGCCAGGGAAGGAACCACTGCTGAAAGGGAAGAAAGCACAGAGGATGACGGGCAGATGGGGCTCAATTTCTTTCTGCCATCTCTGATAAAATCAGGCTGTAGTGAAGCCGACGGGGAACGTCCCAGTACCGTGGACAAACCCTGAAAGATGCAAGGACATCTGGTCTCCTGAGCAGCAGCGCCAGCCCCAGGTCGAAGAAGGCTGGGAGGTACTGCAGGTCTGTGTGTAAACCTGGGAAAGCAGCCAGTGTTTCAATGTGGCATCCTTCTTTCATTCTTATTTCATATACCAACATACAGCTGCTGCCAGGTTTTTCTACTAAATACAACTTTTGTTGGGCAAATTACATTAGGATGGATGCCACAGGTATCCATTAAGGTTTATTTATTGTGATACTGTTTGGATCTCACAAATAACATGTTATGGCTTTTGTTTGTAGAAATGTAACTTGCATATTTTATTATGCTTTCTGTAAACCTCAAAAAGAATGTTGTCAAAGAAGCGGCTCTTAACTGCAGTCTAAACTATGGTACATAAAACCTACACTAACATTATTTTTTAATATGGCAAGAGAGCGTGTTATCCCTCTACAGTTTGAAAGGTTTGCTGTCATCATAAACTCGTACTACAATAAAACATTAACAAGTCTAAGGAATTATTTTGTAAGGTGTGCATGTACTGGTGGCTGAGGTTCTTTAAAACTGCCTTATGCAGGGCAAGGTATTAAACTTTGTGTTTTCTCCAGAAAGCTGCCTTTGCCTGGTCTAGCAAGCAGAGCCTCACTGGTGGGAGGTTACTTCAGGGGTGGCATCTCTCCCTCATAGAGGCAGACACACAAGATTCCACAGTCAGTGCTTTTCAGTGTGATGATACAAAATGGATTTGGGGGAGAATCAGACCTATTTCACAGTCCCAAGTTGTTTGTATCATCGGACAGGCTCATATCGGACTCTTGTGATGAAATCACTCAGGGTCTGAGTGACGCTTCCTTTCCGACATTTCCCATTCCATTGTTTCCACTTTTTTTAAAGGAGAAAAAGAATTCCAACCCCCTCAAGGCAATTATGTCTTTTTTAAAAAAAAAGTATAAGGCATTATATGTGCTTTGTAAACAAAGGAAATTCTAGGCTATACCCACTTTGACAGTGCCCTTTTAAAAAGCTGACAGCAAAGACTCTCAACAAAGAATCTGGAGTCATAAAACACTCTCTATTTGCTATGCTATCCATTTCCTAACCTAAAAGCAAGTGTATTTATACGACCAGCTACTCTAAATAAGTTCCTGTTGTCAATTGTTAACCAATGTTGAAACGCTGTTCAAATACGCATCTCAAGTTCGCCGAGTTTATAAGATGCTCTTTAGAGTCTCACTTGTAAGTTATAACAAGGGTTGTGTTAGAAGGGAAATTTCAGAAATGCAGCTGAGCGCTCTGGGGAGGCAGTAGCCATGTATTAAAGTCAGTCTTAAAGTCTGAGTGCCAAGTTATGGGGGCACACGTCCTCTGCTTTTCAGTGTGCCAAGCTTCAGCTCTCAGCAGAGCAGCTAAATTCACCAGTAAATGGGCAGGTTTGTGAGCACACGCTGATGGTATGCAACCTCTATTACCACCGTACAACAAAGAAAAGAGTCACAGAAGCCATTAGCTTTCACTTGAGCCTTTAATGCCAACGAACAAAGCTGCAAGGCTACGGAAGGGCTTATCCAGCCCAACTGCCAGGGGGAGGTGGCACTGCTGGGCAGGGAGCCCCGCACCTGGCGGCAGGCTGACATGGAGAAACCTGTCGCCGAGCCCCAGCTCAGAGACCTGCACACACACGCCTGAGTTCAGTTTTGCAGATTTTAAAATAGAATTTAGCAGCAGATTCCAGTTTACTTTAAAGACCAAAAGGGGAAGTTAACGACCATACTAATTTGTGCATGTTTGCTGTGTTGATAATGATCATACACTTTCCACAAAGTTTTCAAACCTTGGCACATAGCATCGGGCCGCATACAGAAACACCCCAAATCTGCAGCTCTTTAGTAACCTCAATTGATTATTTTCTCAAGTACTCAGCACTCTCGGAAATCAGACCCTTTGGCTGCAGATTAAATACTTTCTCCAGCTGAGTTTAAACGTAAACAGAAAACTGCTTAACAGAATTACTTCCTTTCAGATTTAGTTTCTGCAATTTAAAAATGTGCAGAAAAGAAACAGTTGCAAAGAAAAAAGTGGAAAAAAAAACTATAAGAAATGCAGGTATGAACTCTTCCTCCCTGTTGGCCACAATTAAAAATACCCATTCTTATCTAAACAGTGGTGAAATATTACTAAATACACAAATGTAAGCAAGCATAAAAACACATGAAATCAATTATTTACATAAGAAAAAAAAACCCTCAACCCAATTAAAACCCAATACCAATAGTTTGTAATTGCACATAATAGCTTTTCTACATTATAAACTAATTGGCTTATTGCTTAAATACTTCTAATTTTTGTTAGATCTTGCTTCAATTCATTTGTGTATTTCCTCAGCCCACACAGTGCCTCCTGCCCACCACAGAATGATACTAATTGTTCCCCACAAACTAGGGTGGCGAGTGCAAGTGCGAGCTTTGGACTAGAGGAGGGATTTTGTTCTGGTACACACCCAAATCTTCACGCTCAGAGGTGAAGACAAATCTGCTGAATTTGCTGTTTCAGATGCATGCGTTCATCTTCATTGCACCACAGGCCGTTTAAATAAGGGCCATAAGTCTCTGTAACTATGTGCTTTCTTTTTTGTAGTGGTGGATAGATCTTGTTCTTTTTAAAGAGTGTTTTCTTCTGTGTTTTTTTCAGTTTCCAAAGACCTGGAAAATGTGTACTCGTGAAATTTAAATATCATTAAGACTTGCTCCATCATCCCTTTCTAAGAATGTGCAACGTTCTTAATTTTCTTGCTATACTTATAGCCTAAAATGCTAATTTTTAGTCTTCTACTTTGTTGCCCACATTGTTATTAGCCACCAGTGCTGAAAAGAAATATATAACCTTTTGTAGAAAAATAGTAATTTTATTATTTCAAAAAGATGCAATATAAAATTTGTATTGGCTTTCATCTCATTTTCAAACAAGTATGACCTCAGAGTGAGTTTGTAGTTTTTAACTGATGAGATGTTACTTACTATTATGTGTAGAACTGAGAATCATTAACTGATACAAGTTTAGAAGGAATGCATATTTATTTTGTTCTTTGGTTAAGTACTGTTTCTACACCATTTCATAAAGATAATATGACAGGATAATAAATTTTTATAAGAAAGGATGAAAACGTTCTTCAAACTAAGGGTGACTTTCCATTGTTTTCACTATTATAAATCCTTACATTTAGGCCAGAGATATAAAAAGGCAGGAGATACCTTAAAAAAATAGTTTTCACACGTGTCAAAAATCTATCTAACAATATAGCAGGGTCCCAAAACTTTCAGAGTTGGTTTATCAGTCAGTGCTCTGTTTCCAAAGTTATTGTCAACTCATCATATCCGAACTGCTGGATTCTGAGGCCCCTTCGCTGCGCAGAGTTTCAGCCATGTCTCTTCGAAAGACAGACATATTTTGAGTGAACCTGGGAAAAAGAAAACCCAAATGTTTGGTTAAAGGAGACCTGATACTGAGAGATGTATTTCAAGAATCAGTAAAAAGAGTAACTATAATGTAAATTTTAAACTGAAGGAAAGAAGACTCACAAACAAAATCACTAGGTGCCCTCAAAAACCATTCCTATGAAATAACAATGAGCATATAAACATGTATGGGCAGCATTATAAACTCAGCCTACTAACAGTGTAAAACATTTTAAAAGTCAGCTGGGAAATGAATGCAATGAGAAACCTTTCCATTTCACGTGACTCAGAACATGTCCCTTCTCCCAAATCTCCAGCAAAGGGCTCTCTGGGACATGTCCAGATGGTCGTCAAGGCCAGGCTCTCTCAGACCTACCTTCCTCCCTTGTGAGTGGTGTCAGAGTTCAACCTGTCTCTTAGTGAAACGTGGTACCATCACCCATCTGGCACAGAATGAATTCACAAAAATATTCCTCAACAGTTCTCTACTGGCAGGTGTGTGGTGTGAAGCCTGTCCCGTGGCATCACACCTCAGACTGAACAACTCTGACTCAGCCTGTAGGACAGCCCAAATCCCATCTACGCCCTTACCTGAGCCAAAGAGTTTGACTGCCATTTATCACATCTCATGTATGTATTTAAGAAACCCCCCAACAAACCAAACCCCCCCCACACACAAAGATTTAAAATCCCAGACATATGTTGCACCCTGCATTTAGGGGTTTTCAAATGTTCTTTTTGTTTGTTGCCTCTATGCTGCTCGCTTTGATTGTGTCAGACTTTGCTGGCTCACTATAGCGAAGCTAATAAAGTTTCCCCAAGAACGGCTCCTTAGGGCTCCTTCCTGCAAAGGACTGTGTGGACAGGTGCCTGCAAAACTGATGGGATCTCAGCAAAGGTCTCTTTGCAGGACCAGGGGTAATAATCCTTCCTGCCTGCCTCCACTGTACTGTACTTTATGGGTATGTCTAGCAGTAGTGTGGCAAACTGGGGCTTGCTGTGTGTGGAAATACAGGATGCAATTACGAGTTTATTTTTTATTCTGTTCATAAGTTTTTACGTTTGTGCTTATTTCCTTACTAATGGAAATTGATTTCTGCTCAATTTTAAACAATCACAGTTAAAAGAAGCCTCCTGTTCCACAGAATAAATCTGAGAAGGATTACAAATCAAGAGCTGAAAACAGAAAAGCCATCGTATTAACTCATGCTGCTTGCTGGGGAAGTGATGGCTTAAAAGTCTTTCCAAGTTAGACAGGCGGATGCTACCGAGACAGACGAGCTGCTCGTTCGACCGAATTATCTCTATGCCCCTCACACCTGCACCCATCCCTCCCTGCCTGCACTTCCACAAAAGCTCTCCAAGAGCTTCCGCACCACTGCCTATTGGAGAGTTCACACAGCGCTTTGACATGAAAATCTCCTTCAAATCCATGGATATTTGAATCTAGCATTTTGCCAAATCTAATATTTGCTGGCAGTCCAAGTGATGGAAGCCTCTGTCCAGGCCCTGAACAGGGAGAGCACAGCACAAAGCTGGATTCCCCACACTGCCCAACTACCGCCCCTCCTGCCTGCTTGGAGGTGACCGGGGAGCTCGGCCTCCTGCCCATCCAGCTCCCCTGAGCCTAGCCTGGATCATCCAACCATCCCTCTCCGTCCTTTAGGTCTCTAGTTCTCAGAGTAAGGCAGCTCAGAGAGGAGCACATCAAGGTATGTTTCTCTCAGAAAACATTATCTGAAGGACTTATTGCCTTCAATAAATATAAACAGACACACAACTAAGAAGCTATCTAGTGATGAGTTTTACTCAGTTGGTTTTTTTGGTTTGGTTTTTTTTTTAAAATCCTGAAGGACTGTTGAGTCAAATGAATCCCCTTGGCATTTACAGCTCTAAGAGACTATGTCCTACAGCCCGCCACTGTCAGCTCAGGTTTTCTTTGTTTTAGCACGCATTCTCCTCCTTCCCAGTGGCTCTTTGCCTTTTCCCCAGGTTTTCTGATCATCCACAATACAAGTTACGCAGGAAGTCTGTCTGATTTATTAGTGCCACGGATGTGATCTCTGTGCTTCTCTGGGTTTGCTTCCAAATTTCCCTGTCTCTGGCTCTCATCCACAGCCAGGCCATAAGGAACTTACACCTTTAGTACCAGAATTTAATAGGAAAACTAAACAAAATTGTGGAGACTATAATTAACACAAAACTATTTAAGACTTAAACGAGTTCAACATAATTTTCATACCAACAAACAGAGAAGTCATCAGAGAAATAAAATCACCGAGTGGTTCTCTTCAAGCCCCTTTCCAGTTTGTTTCAGGCTTTCCAGGAAGTTTCACAGTCTGGATTTAGATTGTGTTTCTATACTTTCAAGGTTTGCTTTGGTTGAATAATGCACATGGAAGAGAAAAATGCAGCTAGCTAGTAACTGTCAGTGTGAACATTAAATGCAGACAAACTGGCCATTTCTTTTGTGACAGCTTCTATTCTGTTTTTCAAATGAGGGCAAGATTGGGTGAATTTGTGATTTATGTTAAAAAAATAATTCCTTGGCTCATTTACCTACAATGTGTAAGTGGCCCCACTGGATCCTTTCTCATTCTTGCATTCCACAAGCAGTTGCCTGACCCCAATGCCAGCAAGAAAAGGCTCTGTCAGAGCAACAGCAACGCTGGAGGCTGAAGCAAGTCTTTTATCAGAGGCATTTAAGGTTGGAAAAAGAAAGCTCTGTGGCTCACCTGCTGAAATGAGGCAGTTTTTCTCAAGTGAAAAAGCAGGAGCTACAGCCTGGAAAGCTTTTGACTTCGGGATTAAATTAGGAAATACATTTCTGACCAAGAAAAGATGTAATTATTAAATGTTCAGGCTCTCACTCTTAAGTCTAGGGATGAATTCTTTGATAGGACAACAGAACCTACAGTTGAAGGCTACCTGGAGTACTTCCTATGTTGTAATTTTTTACAGTTACAGTTTCCATTTGTCTTTTATTTTTTCAGCTTACTTATGTGTTATGAACTTACCTGTCTCTGTTCTTTACCAAAAGGTTTTGCTCGACTCCTTCCATAAGATTTCTGAAGCACTGGTCAAGGGCTTCATGTTTGTTGTCAGGCTGGCTGCTTATCAAGGTTGCCCTCAGTTCACTGAAGTACTGTGATAGCAAAGCAGAGAATATTAAAAATGAGTTTTGGAAATTTAAACACAGTGCTACTCACCTACACCTGGAGCATTCCTGAGCAAGTGCTTCGTATGTTGCCCTCTGGGAGAGGAGTCTGGCAAACAGCACGCAGAGGTCTATCTGAACTGGGTTTCAGATGCTGCCCCCCTGAACTGCACGGGCAGTGCATCAGCTGTATATCATGAATGACATTTAATGGTAACTGGCGATGTGTCACTTTACCAGAGGGTCTTGGCCACCTAACCAGTTCCAGTACAGAAAGCCACTTAAGAGAGGTAGAAGAAACATCTCTGACTACTTTTCAAGTCTTCAAAATGGTGCAAATTTGTGCATTCTCTGTGGGCAGTGCTAATCACTTCAATGCTGTGACAAGACAGACGCATTTAATTTCTTTAGAAGCTAAGTAATCTATATGATTTTCTATATTATTATTCCCCTTATATTCTGGAAGATCTATAAGACTAGTTAAAATAGAATTTATCATCATCTTCGGAAAACTATGGTTTAGTCTAGAAATATGGAGCAGGAGGGGACCTCTCGTGTTATCCACTACCCTACGAGCACAGCCAAGCAAGCCGTATAATCCTGTTCAGTCTTTATTATATTGGCTGTGTCAGTCAAAGTCTTATGGCCTTGGGCGCAAGCACATTCATAGTATAAGCACTGATACAGACAATTATTCAGAGGAGAATGAACCATTCTGATGAACTTGTGCCCAAGTACCTGGCAAAGTTTCTGAGCAGTCTGATATTGCAGTCAAGAGGAAGGAATATTGCTGGTATTCCCCAAATTTCAGGTGTATAACAAGGTAACTTGTTAAAAGTAGGCTGAAAAATCAGTTTTTAGCATGCAAAATTTAGTGGACTTTTGAAGTTAATATAACACGTAGGGTGTCATACAGTGTCAGAAAGCATAAAACTGGGATTGTTTGCCAGATTTTGAAAAAACCTTTAACAGGTTTAAACCTGCTTAAACCTTAAACAAATCTCAAATTAAACACACATCTTTCCCATCAGAATTACAGCTCTTCTGTACACTCTAAAATACGGGATAAAAGAAAATGCAGTAAAGCCGTAACACTAACGCTAAGCCCTGACAATTTAACAGGATTATAGGAAGTATTTGCTTTAACGTCTGCTTGGCAAATTACTTGCCCTCAATCCAGCTCCTCTCAAACCAGAAACATCCTGTATTACGCATCTTTGCTGACCACTGCAGCAGTACTGGAAGTGAAGGCAGCAGCTGATCAAATAGCTGGGTCCCAAACTACTTAGGAACTCGAGACTGAAAAATCATCTGGGAGCTGGTGTAAAAGATGATAAATCTGCCTGCAACAAACATGTTCCCAGAAGCCCTACTTCAAGGTGACAAATGCAGAGTTCAATGTAGAGAAGGCCACAACCCAGGCATCTTGTTCAGTGTCCACAAGCTGTTTTTAGAAAAGAGGTATTCCAAGAACAACTTCAGTCAGCCCCATAATGGAAAGTATTAAGAGCATCCTCCAGTAACAGCAAAGAATGACACCTCTGCCTACCATTAATGAGTACTGCATCCCACGGCACCACTGTTTCAACACCACAGAGCTGCTCTGAGCCCTGGGGTTTCCAGAGCTTCTCTGCAATAACATCACTTTCACCTGTACACTCGAGTGCCTGTCTTCTTTGGCTGAAGGACAACAGCAAGGTGGAGACAAGGTTGCTACATTATCAGGATACAGAAAGCTTTTTCTGCCAACCTCCTGTCCCTAGGATTTAAATTAAATTTACTGCTGTACTTCAGGATGGAAACAAAGTCAGTAGCCATGTGCAACCATCCCCTTTCATACCAGCTGATGTCTCAAAAGATTTAGCATTGTTTTAGGGTGGACTCTGAGTATGACTCCCATTTTGGCATAATTACCCCTACTGGTGCAAGCATGTATAAATCCCAATTTTTCTGAGTCCTTAACTAAACCTGATGCCTTCCCTCTGAGATGAATTATAGGCAAAGAAGATCTCATTAAAACAAAAGAAGAGTACAAGCTGTAGAACATGGTAAATGCGTGCTTGATATCTCAGGAACTGTATAGAGACAGAGACCCTACATGAAATAAAGGAACTCATTTCCAATAAATAAACCAGCAGTGCACTGAAATAAGACAAGAAAAGATGACTTTTACAGCCATATCTACGTACATGTCCTACTTTTTCTGAACATGAAGTAAATAACCTTGATGCAAAAGGGGCAATACAAATACTGTAAATTCTATTTCCCGTTCTCTACCCTTCCAAAAGAAATATAAAACTTGTTCATAAGTAAAGGTGCTTGTACATATCCATGTCTGCTAAGCAAAACACATAATCATTAGAACTAGTCTAATTTCAGCAAAAAGAACATTCTGCCAGTCACAAATTTATTCCTTATGATTTACAGCTCCATGGTTTTATCTTCAAGTGAAATATTTAATTTCTTCTTATACTGAAGCATCAAAACCACATAATTAATATGTAGTCAGGCTAATACTTAAACGCTATAAATCAGAAGCATTATATAAACAAAAGTGTCGTCTTGAACAAGATTGGGAATGCACAAAACTACTTATTTCCCACTTTTATAATGATGCAGTGACTCAGAGCAGATAGAAAATGATTAGTTTTCCTCCCAAAGTAGGAAATATTGCTTCCATCTGTAAAGTATAATATTGTGATGTCATAAAGTTTTCCTAAACACTGAATTTGCCCTTATTCCCTCTCAATCATTTTAAAAGAACTGCTCTCTCTTATAGAGCTTGGATTTAAATCACAATAACACACCAAGAAGATGAATGACAGTGCTATTGGATATGGCTAAAATTGGATCCTTCAGCACAGGTGAATGATGAGACAGCGCTTCTCTTCTTGATATATTTTCTTCTTCTATTAGTTTCCTTCCATAGCTGGGATTTCAGTTTGAATTTTAATGTATGCGGTTGCTGCTAATCTTAGTGTCTTATTTTTTTCCAGCACCCTCTTATTGTATAGACAATTCATTCTCCAAAGCAGTAATACACTGAGGCTTGTGACTGCCCAGGAGATAAAGCAATTCAGAATAAAGTTAGAGCTGGCTCTGAAGTATGGTGAATACAACAGGTCAATATCTTTAGAAACAATGCCTTGCCATACAAAAAATGCACACATTTAGATCAACTCTCATTCATTTACTCAGATGGTTTCCATTTCAGACAATATTGTCTCTATTAAGTCACCAGGGAAACATGATGGGTATATCCAAATTCACAGTTTCAGATTTTATTGAAAGGGCAAATTGCAGAGTATTTCCTGGTTTACAGAATCTGCCACAGATGTACACAATCCAAATTGCAATCAATGCAAGTACTTAAGTGTAAGCGCTCGGATAATACCCCCCAAAGCTAGTTGTTCCTGTGAAACCTTTCAGAAAAAGAAATCGGTTAACTATTTTTCTAGGAAGCATTTTTTCTGATGCGATTTCCACAGTGTTCTTGTTTCATATTTCTACCTAAAAGCCAGATAAGCTTGCATAACTTCTCTTCATGCTTAATTGTGGAAAAGCAAAGACATATAACTTATTAGAAAAAAGGTAATTATATACTTGCATAATCTCAGATTGGGTGTAAAAGTTGCAGAAAAAGTTTGAGAGGATTCTTCATCAAAATGAAGCCACTCAGCCTCTGTGAACTGATTTGTAAAATACTTACACAGTACATGAGCTGAACCCTACTCTCTGCTCTTAATGTGAGCGTACCCGAAGAAAGAGATGGAGGATTTGAAGGGCAACAGGCAGCTTTGTTCTGTGTGAAGTAATTATTTCAACTAGTTGGGCATGTGAAGACTGAATCTGTTGGGAGTTTCTTAAATACTCACTTTCTCATTGAGAAGAATAAGTCCAAGCAGCGGTCTTGACACAGACCATTGGTTTCTGCAGTCTTCAAAAATGATGGTGTTCATCAGGATTGACATCATCTGAAAGAAAATTCAGGCAGTTCACATGAATATGGATACCACTGTTATACTGTGTGATGTGATGAGAAGGAAAATTTAATGCAACCTTTGCTAACCATGCTGAAATCACTGAGATTTCATGTATGAGCATGATATTGCAAAAGACATTCTTCCAAACAAGTATTTCCATAACCAAAATTAGCAGGGGAAGAAAGTTAAAGAAAACTAACATCAAAGCTTGGCTCTAAGGAAAAAGTTGAAATAAAACAGGTATCAATTGAGATTTAGAGCTGTGTTAATTTAAGGTACAGGCTTTGACTTTACTACAGGGATTTTCCCCACTGTCACACTACTTCTAAGAGAGCAATACACGTGCAACCAGTAATCTGTATTAGTTTCAGATTAATCCCTAGCTGCCCTTCCAGATTCTGGTTTTCTGACATCCATCTTTGTGTATGACATTGCAAGGCATTTGAAGAGAACACATCCTATTTTGATGAAGGCAATCATGGACTACTGCAAGAAGTCTATAAATCCATACCATTTCCATTGCAGTCACAAATCCAGTAAAATTTTAGACATTTTACTTTACTTCTGTGACTTACTTTACAGAGCTCTACAGCAGGGATAAAGCCACTTCATCAACTTTATAAAGCACTGAGATCTATCAACTCATACAATTAAGTTCTGTTGGCACCCAAACAGAAGCTACATAATTCACTTTGCTTGTTGGCTGGCATGTAACCAGAGCCTTCAGCTAATGCCACATGGAGTATTCTTCCTCTGAGGCCTCTTCTGGTCTTGCTGTGCTTCTATACCTCTGGTGTGTGTAGCTAGGAAGGGTAGGACTTATTTTAGGGATTGGCACAATTTTTGTAAAAAGAAATTACAAAATAACTATAGAATCTATTTAAAGATAAAATGCTTTAAGATATCCTTGAGATGTTAGTCCAAAATGCCAAAGGCCACAACATATATAAACCTAAAAACTTTACTCAGAGATTAAACAGAGTGAAAATTTGTAAAATGTCACCAGTAAATAGTTTGACTCACATTTATAAAATATCTACACCCTAAAACCAAACATAGAGGAAGTAGAAAATCATTAAATCCTTTCTTCTAGGCCAATCAGTAGCTATGAGCAGGGTCCCCAGAGAGCTGCCACACTGCAAACTAGCCTGTAATAACTGACCAAGGCAAAGTTAAACAGCATGTTTCACTAAATGGAAAAGATGAATCCTAGCACTACAAATCACCTGGAGCAGAGATATCCACAAATCATTTCAGCTTTCAGGCTAGGAACATACGGTCTGGCACGGGAAAGGCCAATTCTTCACCTGACTTCACCGTTTCTGTATCAGGCAAACTATCTTCAATTACTCATAGGACAAAACCAGTTCTATACTGCTTCAGAACCAATGTAAACAATTCAAAACCTCTGCATGAGCACTAACAGGGGCTTGTTTTCCAAACACGAAGAATAATTGCAACTCTTTGGAATTCATTCATCACCGAGTTTTCATCTCCATAGCTTGTAACAAAGCCAGCTGTTAGGACAGAAGCATTTTTAAAGTAATTAAGCAAACTCACTCAAGCTGTGATTTAGTCAGAGCACCACAGCTGACATAACCATCTTTTTTCGAAAAAGCGCTATGCATGTAGAGAGACTTTCAGTGTGATGCTTAACCTAAAAAGGGCACGCTTAGAGACAACTGACCCAGAGGGAAAGTGCCACCTCTTCAAATTCTAGCTTTATTAAACAACTCATGAGGATGTCTTTAAGGTCTCTAGCCCAGAATTGCTACTAAATTGCAATTGAACTGTAAAGCAAACATTTTAGGAAACATTTTGGCCTAAATATGGAGGAAGACCAAAATGTCCAAAATTCACCTGGGAAACACTTGTCTCTGTGCATAAGTAGTACAGACAGTACTGAAATAAGCAAGGAATACGATGGATGTTACAATTCATAAAAACAAAGCCAATATTAAGTAAACCATGTCACAATAACTATTAATTACATGTTTTGATATCACCCAACCAGGACAGGAAACAGTGAAAACCTCCCTCCCACTCCTGAGCTTTTCCCTGGACAAGATCCTACCGTCAAACATTTTTAATTCCACTTCTGACTCTCAAGGATTAATGAAAGAGAATCCTTTTAGAAATCATTAGCCATGCAGGGAACACCACTCTGTCTATGTCTGTTTCCTTCATGGGTCAACCCATTCCTTCCAGCTAAACTAGGCAGTTACAACGCTGCTAACGCTTTCACACAAAGTTACTTCTGTTTGAAGGAACTGCTGGGACTAGTGGTACCACTGCACTGACATGAACCAGGTTGTAACATCTCCCTGTGAACTCTCTGGAACAGCGATTAATGCCTCTCACAAAGTTATGTAAGCTTATTACTTGCAGAGGTGAACAAATTGGAATGTCATTGTGTTGTCTTTACAGATGTCTTAAGACATCCCGCTTCTTGCAAAGATTAAAAAAAAAGATCAAGGTGTATGGCTCGGCATTAAAATCTGCATGTATACCATTGGGGTAAACCTATCTATCATACCAAGACCTCTGCTGGAGGTTGTCAGGACTGCATAACAGCACAGGCAGAAGACACTCAGCAATTACTGAGCCTAATTCCAAGATGACTGGTCCCAAAATCTACAGTAACAGCCTTAAAATTCCTTTTCCTGTTTTCTGTGTTTCTCTCTCACAACTATTGCTGCTGCTTTCTTTTACTTTGTAGCTTTGGTTTCTTGTGCTACTTCTGCATGAGCCTACACCAAGCTGTTTGCATTCCAGATCCTTCTTTGTTTTACAGTGCTGCTGACACACTCCAGGAGAGACTGCACTAGCAAACAAGCGCTAGGAGACCACCCCTGCCGGAATGAACTTCTGTCTAAGAGAGGCAGCCTGCACAGATTCATCTGCAAGGCAATAGAGCCCGTCTAGACAAGGCTTGTGCTACTTTATAATGAAGCTGTGCCTCAGCAAACAGCATGTTTACTGGTGAGGTACCAGACTTTAACTCCTTCTCAGGCAGAGGTATCAGGCTTTCATTTAATTTCACTAATTCTCCCTCTCCCTATGCCCCTCTACTGTTTTCAAATATTATAGAACAGATGCTTCTTACATTGACAAATGACATCCACAGCTTCCCTCTTCAGACCTCATGATTTGACTCTGTTGTAATCAGAAGAAACAGGTCGACCCATGCAGGAAAGAATTTCAAGATACTTGACACCCAGCTCCATATATATGCCCATTTTTGTTGCTCCCCTGAGCTGTTCAGGTCATGAAGGGACTGAAACTCTTTTAAGCTTCTGAAGGAGGCTCTGAGATTATGTGCCTCCTCTGTCGTATTTCACTTGCTGACACACATTTACATATATTTGTATTTACGATGGCAACACGTACAGAAATTATAACCGCAATTTTCTGAAGACGATATCTTACCCAATAACATCAACAAATGAGGAGATGGATGCAGTTATGTGGCCAGCACCACCGCCCCAGAGCAACCCTGCGTGCTCCCAGCTAGATCCAGTACACGAGCAAGCATGCAGCAGCGAACAGCAGCAGCACCATCTGCATTTTTATTTCACTTCTTTTGAGAACTGCAAAGTATTTCCCAGATGTTAGTCAGGTCCAAAGAGTGCCACTGAGGCACATGAGCATTCCAATCACATTTTACAGAAGGGCTGACTGAGGAACAAGGTCTGTATGCAAAGCCACAGTGATACAGACTGGGCCTGGGGCAGCCCCTCAACTTTCTCAGCTTTCAGCCATCACCCAACCTTCGTCATGCTGTTACTGGAGACCTGCTGTCCCTCTCACTGGGCAGCAGAAGCAGCTGGTGGGGTTCAGGTGGACTTGCATCTATTTAGCATGCAGGTGTCCAAGGAAAGCCCATGCTATGGCACACCCTCCTTGCTCCACCTTTGCCAGAAGTCTCATCATCTAACTGGAGGTCACAAAGCCACTCAATGGCAAAACAAAGCACAGAGCACAGAAGCAGAATTGATCAAGCATACGGATTTTTTGTTTTCTAGGTAGAAAAATACCCTATTGGTAGAAACAAACATTTTGCTTCCAGAAAATGATTGCTCAGCTCCTGCCACAGACCCACTGCAGTGCAGCGGTGCTCCAGCAGCTGGGGCAGCTGCCCAAGGCATGGGGCAGACAAGTCCTCATGCTGACTCAGGCAGAAAACAAGGTCTCAAAGTGGGGAAAAAGACATTATAAAGGAAGGGGGTGGAGGAACAGATAATCTATTTCTACTCTAGTTCAAAACAGCAACCTTTCTTCTGTTCTCTTATTTTAAACAGGACATCACTTTATCTGGTTCAATAATGTTTCTCCTGACACATTTGTTCTTTACAAAAGGAACTATTGACGGAACAGGTAAGAATAAAGAACTGTTCTTCCAATAAATTAATTCTTCAGAGCTTCTCTTCCTTCAGAGCCTCTTTCTTTCTTGTGTGGAGGAAAATGTTGGTCAAGATAACCCTCGTTACAAAAACTTTTTCTAAAGAAAGCTGGAAAAGAAGCTGGCTTTCCATTAAAAAGGCTTTTTTTGCTGCTCCATGTTATCAATAGAGAGCACTTGCGTCATTGCAGGTCCTGTAACTCATTCCTCTCTCCCATATGTTGGGATGAATATTTTATTCTGCTGCAACTAATCACATTTAAACATAAAGAACATTGTATTAACAGCAGAGACATCAGTATGTATTCCTTTACAAAGGATTTAGAATAGCAAAGAACATGTACAGCTTTTAATCAAACACTTGTGTTGTAATAACACCCCTTTTTTCCCATTCATATTGAAAAAGATTAAGATTTTTTCGTTGTTTGGCATACAAAATTTGGTAGGTTTTTATAGCTCTACCTTCAGACAGTCTGCTCTGAATTTAGGAGCTGTGATTATTAATTTAAATGTCCTTTGGAGTTCTCGGTTCTTTCATCATCAATTCTTCCCGTATCAATAAACGGATCATCATTTACTAATAATACTAGGAAGATTTAAATGCTCCAAGATTATTAAATACCTTAAATTTTAATCTGTTGTTTTAAAATATTTATTTTACTAGAAAGCCTTTCACATTCATATTTTCCATGTTCGCTAAAATTTCCAGATGAAGTAAGAAAACTAAAGCCTTTATTTATTATGAAAGTGAGAACCAGTCCATTATTTCTGAACTAAAAATATTTAACTGTCAGAAACAGCAAGTCAGTTGAGATTTGCAGTATATATGAGTTTAAGAATCATGCATCTTGTCCCCCTGCATTATGAAATTACATTAGACGAATAAAGAGCTTTAAACAAGTTGTTCCAGAGCAGCAGAAGCACGGAAGGCTGGTGCTGTGGCTGACGTGGGCAGCCTTGATCTCCAGCACTGAATAATGGGCTGAGTTACATTACAGCAGCTTTCCTTCTGGAGACCCTCTCAACCCTCTCCCACTCTGTTGCTAGTTTTCATTACATGTATAGGAAGAGGGGAGGAGTTGTGGAAGGAGGGAGGGTGGGACAGAGACAAGAGGGCATTAGACAGAAAACATAGGCAGTCCACGAAAACGGGCTAATGCAACCACAAAGCTCTTTTCAACAGCCTCTCTACTCTGTGCCTTCTCAGCTACCCTCAGACAAGCTTTTCTTTCAGCCTGTATAGGCTAGATTCCTCCAGATACCTGCTCGCAGAATATAGCATTTCACCCTATTTATATGTACTTCCACTATATATATTTAAATAAACATTAGTAACTAAAATTTCATGATTCAACAGCTGAAGCTTAAAGTTGTGAGCAACCCAGTCTTGTATCTCCATTTGGAATAGTTCAATTTGTTTTGGCCTTTTTGTTTCATGAAAAAATAAGGTATAAATGACTGAAAAAAAAATCCAATCCTGGTGTTAGGACAAGGCATCTGGGTGACACACATCATCTAGTATATGCAGCAGCTGATGGACTGAAACATAACTTAAGTGTATCTTTCACAGGGTACTCCTACCAGTTAAACAGTATGTGCTGCTGGGATACAAGTCTTTTTTCCCAGTGTTCAGAAGGGATGGAAAAGGGATGGCTATAGATATGAGAAAGGTACAGTTAGGGGGAGCGTGGAATTTTGGCATTTCCCTGGGTATGTCTTTAGAACTGGCCAAAGGGCTGAGTATAGGAGACTCACTTGAAGTAGGTCCAAATCATGAGCCAGCAGAAATAATCATAAAATAAGCTTGTACCAGTTTATGTCAAACCTGACTTTCAGATACAAAGACAAATATGAGGATACATTTAGGATGATAGCTTAACGCACCTTCAATGTGCCCATTAATTTACTACACCAGATCCACTGCAGTTTTCTATTATTTCACTGTTAAACTGTCGTATGTTAATAGCACAATAACACAGAGCAGTAGTGCAATGTGCACTTTTCAAAGCTAAGGCTTACTTTCATCATTTCCTACCTTTGGCCAGTAGTGAACTGCCTTTCAAGAAGTTGACAGCATCACAAAGCAGATGTTTGTGCTACATGAGGGAGTAACTGCAACAGAGCTGGAACACAGGCAGCAGCTACATCCTGCACACGAGCTGTTCACAGCCAAAGATTTTGCCCTACGCTAGCACATTTTCAAAAGCAATTTTAGTATCTTCCCTCTAATTCGAGGCATATTCTAACATGACAGAACGTGTCCTTTTCAAATTACAGTTGCATCTGAATTTTTTATGTGAAGGACTATAATATTCAGGGGTCCAGTCTCACCTATCAAAACTGGGTCCATCTATCCTAAGGGAGAACATGCTCCTGGGTGAGCTCCATCAGGGATGGAGAAGAGATGCCAGCTGGCTGCTGCAGACTCACCTATAGCAAAGCAGTAAGTCTCATGGGATGGAGCAGTTTCACCTAGTCTAAAGGGGTGGTACATTAAATACTGGAAGTGGAACAGTTAACTGCAGCAACACTGAAAATGTCTGATGAATGAAATACCTCCTCTTTCTGCAGGGAGGAGGGGATACATTTCATTAATTATTACCTTCCAGGGTGTGCTGACTTGCTTCTGTCTGTGCTGAATTTCATGTAAACCCTCTGTTGAATGTCACATACTCATATGCTGCCTGAAGTGCTAGATTTTGTATTTGGGTATCTGGTGTAGCTGACAGATGTTTACAAACTCGTGTATCTGCACAGCTTCTTTCTGCCTATCCATCTGTGCTCCCTGATAGACAGAAAATTATTCCACCTCAGGCTGGAATAATTTAAGATTGTGACATCAACCCTTAATCTGCATTTTTTAGCTGGTAGCATTCAGAGATTTTCAATTACGGATATCAGGGTGTCATTTTAAATGAACTTAAACTTTATTTTATTTAAGATTCAGCCATTTCTAAACAAGTGACCATAAGTATACAGCATTACAGCTGTTTTAAAAGATGACAGAACTATAATTAATTGGGACTTTTGGAATGCACAGCCTGTCATAATTTGTAACACAAACTTCAGTTTGGTTTGGTGTCGGAGAAGCCTTAGGTCTTTAAAAATCTTAGAAAATAATAATAATACACATTTCCCTCTGCTTTTAGCAGTATATGAAGCAGCAGCTAGGTTCAGGTCTTTACAAACTCAGTTAGTTTTATCTCAGAAGATCCTTAAGCATTTTTTCCGGTCTACATGGTGAGTGTCTCCGTTTCTTGCACAGCCAGCACTCTTACCTGAGAGGTGACAGAGGATGAAGTTGGTGTCTGCTACCAGCATCTCTGACCAAATGACTAGTTACAGATTACTCAACCTTTTTGGAAGAACAGCAGTTTCACCTACAACACCTTCCAGCCAGAGTCTTTCTTCAAGAATGTAAATGGTCCTGTGTCTAAATCTTTTCAATCTTCCCCTAAACCGACACTAGGACTTAGAGCATGTATCTTCTTTGAATTCCTTAAACATGAGCCATCACCCTTCTCTTCTTCAGCTCCTGAGAAATTCACCAGTGCCTTCCCTTGCATCAAGTGGTGGGAGCTGAAGCACAAAAGCATCTGGGGATTTTCAGCGCTGCACCAGGATTTCAGCACAGGAATTGGGATCTTTGCCTGCTGGATTGTTAGTTTTCTAAGATCTCTATTACAGGAAGGTCTTCCAAAATGCCAAACAAGTGGGGAGGGAAGACAAGGTCAGAAAATGCTATTACTAGAAAAATAAAAACCAATCTGAAGCTAATCTCAAACTTAATCTACAAAAATGTTCTAGAAATGTAAAAAGCTGCATACGGAGGGAAAGGTTGAGCAGGAGATCAGCAATAAAACCTTCAGCCAAGGAACTTCAAGCACACTGAGGGTGCGCTTATCCCCGGAGATGAACAAGACTCATGCTGACATTGAGTGGAAGTGTGTCCAGTGCAACCCTTAGGGACACAACCAGTACACGCCAAGGAGCTGTCCTTAAACGGGGCTTACATTTGTACTCACCTTCCAGTCAACTCCAGCCTAGCATCTACCACATAATCCACCTGGCCTTGCAGCAACACTAAGAGATTTGTAGATCTCTCTTACAAGAGCCCTGATGTTGCTTGCCACAAGGCAGCTGGGATTTGCAGGCAGCTTGAGCGTGGGCTCAAACCATGTGGATGTCTGCCAGAAGCAGACCCAGAGGCATCCCCCACACAGCAACAGTAACCACTAGTACAGAGAAAATTAGAACCAGGGTAATTATTTTACCCATATTTACCTTACGGAGATAATCAGCAGGGACAGGGAAGCAGGCCGGGCTTTTAAATCACACCTTGAAGGAAATCACTATTCCTCTAACCACTATTCAAGGGTTGTCCATAAAGTAAAGTGACCTACTCTGCTCTACTGGAGCAGAGCAGTGTACCAGCATAGAATTTAAAAAGCCTAATCTGAGTATTAATTACTGATTGCCTAACAGATTTCAAGACTCTTCTGTTTTCAAACTGTTCATAAATTGATTCTAATTTATTCTGCAGAACAATTAAAAGTATTTTTGTTAGCCTGATGAACTGGACTGTAACCAAAGCTATTGCAAATAAACATAAAAGAAAGATGATAAAGATGGTAATAAGCATATTGCTACTGTGTCCTGAATAGTCACCAACACTTCTTAGTGAATATCATCTTTCACAACAACAACAAAGGGTAAGAGCACAAGGCTATTTCATGCAGTCATCAAAACAAAATGCACTGAATATTATATTTCATACTAAATACATTACCCTGGCAGTTTGACACTCAACATTTCAATAGATATTGCGTCTCTCTAACATTCTGCCTGAATTTCTGCAGATGGACTTTTAAGTATCAATGGAAGATTACTTTACTTGTCATGCTAAAAAGATTTTAAAGAATGGTTGCACACACTTAATTTTTAATTTTTTTTTTTTTTTTTATTTTTTTATTTTTTTTTAAAGGGAAGCGAATCATAAATTCAGAAACACAGTTATACTGAAAGGTCAAATCCCATGTTGTGTAGTAGTCCTTTGTGTGTAGCGCTCTTTCAATAGCTAAACTATCTTGTCTCTGATGTGCTCAGCAAAGCTGGGATTTGGATCGATTTGCTCAAGTTAAACTAAGCTAACCTAAACTATGCTAAGCTAAACTAACAATGTTCCCAAATCTCATCAATCTGTTGAGATATTGGCATTTTTTTAAATGTATTTTATTTTATTTTTAAACTGTGCAGGTTCCTGGAGACATCTAAATACACAAGAATCTCAATTTTCATTAAAAACCTCAAGTAAACACAGGGGAAAAAGCTCAACAAACTAAGTTTCTGGATCTTACCATTTCAGAAGACACCCTGGGCACACAAATATTTCTCTAGATCACAAACAAACAAAACTGACAGTAATTTACTAGCCTGGGAAAAACTTGGATTTTGAGGTTCAATTCTGGAATCCTGAAAATCAGAAATCTGCCAAGGTTGAGTGGGACACATATTTAGTATATGCCAGTCATCAGAAAGTTTTTGGCAACAAACCAGCCCTTTTCACCTGACACATACCTTTTCATTTGCTCAAAATGAGCACTGACTAGGTCAGAATGCCGCAGCAATTGCCTCATCAAACACCAGATCTCTATATAAGCATCATCTCATCTGCTATAAGCTTCGATGGGCCACTGCTAGCATATCCAACAGCAATTAAGCATCCTTGTAAGCCACTGCTATTCTTTTTTTTTTTTTTTTTTTTTTTTTTTTTTTTTTTTTAGAAGGGAGGCAGGGGAAGGTGTGTGTTCACTGAAAGCAAGTTTCATTACTCACATGGCAAATCTGCCAGTAGCAGATCATGGAATGGACTGTTACCTTTCCCTATCCATTTTGTAAAGATATTGCTTTCTTTCCAGACTGCAAGCATCACTTCTAACTGGATTTTGAATTATAATGTGAACTTTACAAAATTATTGGTGCTATTCATATCGCTAGTTAGATTCTATGGAATGGCAATATTTTTTGCCCTTCCCCAAACCAGCACCTCTTAGTGTTTTATATAAAACAACCATGGCCAGCAGAAATCGAACATTTCCAAGTAATGTAAAGTATTACATTGCACTGAGTAAACAAGGAATAAAACATTTTTATACTTCTCCTTAAACTTATTTGCTTTTAGAAAATATTTATGCAGCACAGAAGACATGAAGTTATTGAGAAATACAGCCAGTTCCTCCTCTTTAATTGAAACATTTATGCTTTTTGTTCTGCTAGCAAAAAGCAATGAACGGTAATAATGCAAGATAAATATACAAGAAACTTATAGATATGATTGTAGAACAACATCATCCTAATGTTTTCATTTAATTACCCTGAAATGTATTCTATTTAATATTCATTACTCAAAAGCCAATTTAAAAGAGAAAGAGGTGAAGGGACTTATTCAGAAAGACGGACTGTCATTCACTGCAATAGTTATCTAATATACAGAAGTTAATAAAGCAGATTAATCTACAAGTCCCTTTAAGCCATCACTGAGTTTAGAACAACTGCCTCTTTGACCTCTAACCCTCCCGCTGTGCACCAGTAGCAGGTGCCAGCTGCACTAAAATTATGGCTGACGCGTTTTAAAGCAAAGTCTTTTCTTACTTTGCTTCTGACCAGCAGCTGACCCTGTAGGAACGATTGTTTCATGTGCTGGCCTAAAGGCTACATAAACCAGTAACTGATAAACAAAAGCATACATACACCAGCTGCCTAGCCTGAGGGTGCACATCCAACACTGACACCTCTAGCAGTTTGTGCTGCAAGCCGAATTGCCGCTTTTTGTTTCCATACATGAATTCTGTACAATACTTGTTACTTCGCGGAACTAAACTTCTCTCCATCCCCAAAACTGTTTGTGTAAACTATAGCACAGCTTAGATGATTAAGGGGAGATTCCCAATTTGATTTAGCACCATTATTAAGAGCGTGAAATCTTCAGATACATCACTAATGATGATGTATTTTAACATTAAAAGTCTTAAAATCAAATTACTCAATTCACATGATGACGAATCACAACAAGGCTTTAAACAAAGCAGAATTAGAAAAGACACTGAGCTCATTAATTTTTTTGATTTCTTAATTGACAGCATTCATGTTAGTGATAGCTATACATTTAGCAATATACTTGAGACTGAGGCTGCTGCTGCCTTTATGCACGTGCAGTAAAAAGTACGTGTAAAAGAGAAGTAACCATAGTTTTCATTAAGATAAGATGGCTTTGACATAGTTATTTTGCTGATACAAATTACACAACCACAAAAACAATCAGAGTAATGATTAAATGCAGTTATGTACATGCGAGACTACTAGTGCAAATGTTAACATATTTAAATGGGTTCCCTTCATTAAAAAAAATTATATATGATATTAAACCATCAATCAAATCGAAACACTAGAGTCTAAACGTATTGTCACGGGTTAAAATAAATGACTTTGAGACTGAATTTTGGCTCACTCAATATGGTGCCTTTTCTGTTGCTTAGCCACCCAAGTCTCTGCTGGCTTGGGCTACAGCTGGTATATCTCCATCCCTTTCAATTAATAAAGAAAGTTATGATAGTATTGGATAACATCTTTAAATTGTGCTAAGAGGCTGAAAACAGATGTCCCAATGAAAATCATTCTCACTGCTGTATCAAACCT
The DNA here is from genome assembly GCF_003259725.1 of Athene cunicularia. Lineage (NCBI taxonomy): Eukaryota > Metazoa > Chordata > Aves > Strigiformes > Strigidae > Athene > Athene cunicularia. Next base: position 18,193,576 of record NW_020799117.1, on the reverse strand, counting down.
TTCAAGGCACAAGCTGGCAAAAGCCGAGCACTCTGGTTCTGATTCATCTGAGCCTTTAAACACATTTAATTTTTAAGCATAGGAACAATTGCACCTGTGGGTTTGATCTGCTCTCAGAATTAAGCATATGCTTACATATGTGGCTCAAGGTGCTCAGGTACTCAACACCTTGCACAACTGCCTCCGTCAGTACAATTCAGATTTCCTTTTGTGATGTGCTTATATGCAAGTGCTTCTGCATGGGCCATGAAGCATGCATTATAAACACATCCCCTCTCCAGATTATTATTTCAATTACTGTGCATAACTCCACACTAGCTGTATACGGCACTGCGGTTTATCTGAAAAACAAAAACGTCACTGATTTTACTACATAAAAGGGAAAAAAGGGAACTAGCAATTTATAATACGTTTTTATTTTAGTAATGCCACTTGATTTTTCATTGCGACTGGCATCTTTACTTTCTGTTTTACATTTGCTATGCACTGCTGCTGTGCTGCTTCATTTAGGGCACCTTCCTCACTTGGTGAAGTTCTCAGTCACAAGCTCCCAGCTCCAATGAGCAGCCTGGTGGGTTTTACCTATCGCTGTTACGGCACATGCTCTCCAGCTACCGCAGTACTGGCTGCCCCATCCTCCTCCTTTTTTCAGCACTACCACACTCACCACCACCTACTCCCTCAAAGTCCTTTGTCCACCCAGATGCTTTCCCATCTACCTGCTGTAACACTCCCTTCCTAGAGATCCTCTCCAGTCCATGTACTCCACCACATCCCCCTATGTCAATAAACACCAGCTCTTCCCCCATCCCTGATGATTTTTCCCTACTGCAACACTCCTCACGCACTGCTCCCAGGAACACCGAACCCTCAGAAGAGCTCAGCACAGACACAGCCTCTTTCTACAGCCACCCAGCCCTTAACCAACCGTCCACCAGCACCGTCCTCTGCTGTGGGCCCACGCGGGCTGCGGAGCGGAGCGTCCCTGCCAGCAACCAGCCACCCTGACCGCCGGCCAGGAGGCAGGAGCCTCCTGGTTCCCTGCTGGCTGTGCCACGGCGGCATGCGGTGCCGCCCCACCTCTGGGTAGGCCAAAGAGCACCCGCCACCGCTCCCGCACCAGTGAGAGGGACAGTGCTTCGGCTGCATGCTGGGTCTTGGCACAGGCACTGTGCAGATCTAATCCAAACACTGGTACAACGTTCAAACTCACAAAAAAACCCTCCTTATCCACACGATCCTCCTGAAGATGATGCACAGAACATACTCACCGTGCAATACCCTCCCTCGTTTGTTACCCCAGACCTCACACACCTCTCCAAGAAATACCCGGGAAAGGAAGTCAACACTGAAATGTCACTGAAATCCTGTTTCTATTCAACCAAGCAACCATTTATCCACTTCTACATCCAGCACAGAATTATTTCAGTGATGACTATGCAAGCAGAGTTCTTTACCATGGCTCTTAGGAACATTTGTCAGAACTATGGGTAAAAGATGCTACAAAACTGATTGATTTTTGGAAAGAACTAACATGAATAGTACTTTACTGTACCAAAATTGAACTAGCAGCCTAATGTGTACAATTCAGCAAGATAAGCATTAACAGAAGATAAAGATAGCATCTTAAAACCAAAAATTACGCTTTCATTTATGAAGTGGAGCAAACATTGGCTTTACCTGTCAATCCTGGAGTAACAGCATAGAAAAGTAGGAGCCTTAAAAAATTATTTATTAAAGTGCTTGTAACATGACATAATGCAATAGCAATAGTTGAATGTAATAAACAATATTAATACTGCTTTCTATCCATATATCTCAAATTACTTTACACATGTTAATTCAGTTCAGTTGTAAGACACCACCAAGAAGCAGTTGTTTGCCGATTAAGCTCAGCCTAGCTCGCCCGGGGGAACAAAGCCGGTGGCACAGCAAAAAGGCCAAAGCCCGCGGCCACTGTTACACTTCAAAAGGATGCTGTAACTTGCTCCTAAACATTAAGAAGCTGTTTCACTTTTATGTTTTCTATTGCTCCTGCCTTTGCCCAGTCATGTCACTCTGTTAAAAACCCAGAGCTGCTATAGGATGTATGTAAGCAAACAAAGTAAGAATCAGAGGGTTTCATGACACAACTGCGCTATGAGGACGAACGCCTCAGCCGTGGCCATGCACCTATTTGCTGAACTGCGGTCAGACGCTGGATCGCCTCGTTGCACGGTGAGCGAGGCCGCGGCCCCATCCGCCCGCTGCGGGGCAATGACCGGGGGCCCGGCGCGGGCCCGCACCCCCCCGCAGCGCG
>NW_020799117.1:18069780-18189780 GCF_003259725.1 Athene cunicularia | reverse complement strand
AGGGAAACATAAAGATGACCACACTAGTCATTTGCATTTTGTTAATAACTTTCGTTTTCGTTAAAAGCCTCCAGACCTGTGAAACACATCTCCTGAAATGGCATCTTTGCAACTGCATTAGGAATCCAGAGATTCTTGTAAATACGCATTTTCAAATAGTTTAATCAGATTTTAAGGGAATGCGGCACAGAGCAAATGTGGAGGTCCGTAGCTATGAGCATCCTGATCTCCCTGTAATGTACTTGAGCTGGGATAAACCTGATGAAGCTGGGAAGGGGAAATCTCTCCTAAGCAGTACAGCAGCCACTTCCTTTTCAGAAGCATTAGATTTAATTTCTGCTGTACTTACCTTTAACAGAAAAAATCCCACTGAGTCACCTACTGCAAAATAAAGTATTCAAATGTGATAGCATACAGCCATTCAATTTACACATTTCATTACCAAAATGTGTGGTTCAATGCCAGAATTTGTTGTTCTTCCTCCTAAAATACTTTATAGAGCTTTCCTTCTCATTTGTCTATAAATGTATTGATGATCTCACACACCTCTTTTTACAAGCAAAAATGAAACACCAAGTTTTAAGATACTGTACAGTCAAGTATAGTATATACGCTCTTCAGTATGACATAAAATATCTTCAATCTTTGGTTGTCATGAGAACACGGCTGAAGCTACTCAGGGATGCATACCAGCACAGGGAGGTTTATTCTGTTACTAAGTAGCTAATGCTGCCCCCTTGTTCACAAAAAGTCAGGAAAATTCAGAAATGTAGTAATACCCCATAGAAAAGACTGCTAATTCACCTGCTGTAGAACTTCTGGGTTCTGCTGCATGAAATGAAGCAATCTCTGTCCATCCTGTGAAATCTCTCTACACCTTAAAGTCTTCTTTCCTTCTTTAGCGAGGTGCTTGAAGAGGTAGGTGACAATGTAGTCTAAACTAGCACAACAGCTGGAGGAGACAATTGTATCTGTGTAAAAAATGAAAAGTTTTAAAAATGTTTCTGTAAAAGAATAATTAATAATGACATTTGGTAGTACTTGCAGAACTCAACTTCAATCTCTGATATTAAGCTAACTGATACACTGACAACATCTATTTTTGATACATGAGCTGACTAGCTTTGAAGACTGCTTTTATTAACATACAGCAGCCTTAAACCTTTGCTTCTGAGTAACTGGATAGCTCCAAGTACTAAAGATTCTATGAACTCCAGTGAACTTCCTTCACAACTATATGAAGGCAGCTGCCCCTCTGTGTACTGGAAACTGCAGGATGAGGGTTCATCTTTTACTGGTATTCAGTCTCATGTTCAGAAGGCTCCAGATCCCTGGAAACTAAAGTTCTGGTTTGATCTGCTTATTGAAAAGGTAAGGTTAAATCAAGTAAAGCTGCTGTCTCGGTTTTTCTCAAGTAGTATTTCACAATGTTTCTCTGTCCCAAATAGCTTACAACCAATGTCAGGTGGCAAACAATGAACAAGGGTCATTAAAGGTAGTAACAAGGGTAACTAAAGGTAGTAAAAGGGTGACCACAGAACAGCCAGTCATTTTGCTTAACAACTAATAGTTCAAGCAGGTTAAAGTACATTAAATATGGCTGGCAACAACACAACAGCAGTCAGTACCAAATACTTCATAAATGTCCCGAAAACTGAAAGTCCCGACAGCGAAGGAGGATAGTGTTGAAAAGCAGAAGCAATATCGTATCTTTACTTACTGTTTCTATAAGTAAAGGAGATTAAAAGCTTAAACCTATTTGCAGAGAAAGTATGTCTGTCTGATTTATGTAAGTTATTTTGTTGCTAGGTGTTGCCTGCTGTGCCACTGCTGTGAGAGAGGATTCTGCTCACTTCCATGCATCAGCACCATGTACTGCCCAATCTATCACCAGCGTACTGATCCCGGTTCTCATAATGCTTCTCTTGTCTTCCTCCTGCAAACAGTGGTGCACCCTTCCTCCTGCCCAGCTGCTGGCTCCTCCTGGCCTGGCACACGAGATGCTCCTTGGCCCTAAGACCAGTGGCTGTGACATGGACATTCCCAACTGTGCTGCCTCCCAGATCCAGCTCTGTGATCCTGCCCAGAGCCACATGTTTAAACAACCACCGGCTCCTCGCGATATCGACACCGACTGAAGCTCCTTCTGTACACGCAGCGGTTTAACCTGCTGGGTGTGAGGTTCAGCCCTAATTGATACTCTCTGCTATTTCAAACATCAGATCCAAATGAGTGGAGCATTTAGGACTCCATCCTGTTGCCACTGACTTCAGCTAGAACTTGACTAGGCCTTTTATAGTTCACAGTATTTATTTTAGATGGGCCACTGGAGTAAGGGATGTGTGGAGGCTGCAAAAGGAATTAAACTGTTAAAATGCTCATTCTGAGGGAAAAGGGATTAGAAGGATCCAATTAAATGTACTTTGAATTCTTTAAACTATGCTAATTTGGAGGCTTGCCAACCTTGCAGTGTTCATTTAAACACATCCCTCTAGACACTGAAGTATTTTGATCTGTGTCTGTTTAACTCCTTAAGCTCTGTGCTGATGCTATTAACCCTTCACCATCTAAAAATGAATTTTGTTCTGCTAGGCATGTTTTGAAGTGATATGAAGAAACATTTACAGGCAAAGAAGATACAAATGGTCTCCTAAGACTTGATCTTCCAAAGCAACCAGCTGACTTAGCAGCAGGAGTTGAGAGTGATCTAACAGCTCACAGAAATGAGCTGGAACATCTCAACTCTGTCTCCACTGGACCAGTGAGCTTCCTAGGACTGAATTCAACGGGGCAGGATGTTAAGACACATTGCCAGAACAAAGCTGAGTTCAAAGTTATGAGTCTTGCCAAAGTAAAGAACCACAGAATCTGGCACTCATCGTGTTCTCAACCAAAACAGTCCTGCATATAAGCTAGAAATGCAATTCATGGTGGAATTGAATCACCATCAATAACAAGTGAGAGATTTGAAAATACGTATTTCATAGGAGGGCTCTGCTGTATTTCTAAACCAGTGCTTAACTCTATTTCTTTTTAAATTGAATAATACAAAGTAAATCACTATCATCAGTTTACAAAACAGCAGTAGTTCTAAACATGCTGATACTGTACAAGTATATATTTTACATTCGACAGTAAGTGATTTTAGCAGGACAGCAGACAGGTCTATGCTATCATTTGCTCATGAGAATCTGATATGAGTGTTAAGAGCTACTTAAATTTGCCCATAACTATATATCAAATATGCTTCCCTATGCTCATTTTTCCTTTTGATTGCAAGGGTATAACAGACAGGTAGCGTCAAGCAAACTCCCCCGAATGACTCTTCTGGGCATGTGGAACCTTGTGCTGGAGCAGAATACTGTTCTCACTAAATCTCAGTGAGACAAGCCAGCCAACCAAATAAACAGAACAAACGAGCAACAAGGAGCTACCAATTCTGGACTATGGACAGAAGAAATGGGTGGAGAAGACAGAATAAAGATAGAATTATAAAAGAAACTCAGATAAAAGCTTGGAATAATCAGGAAGAATGCAGTCAAGCCATGTTTCTCACTTCTGGTCAGCTCAGCTCTATCACCTGTGAACTAATCATTTGGATCATAAAACAAGCAGGCCATGATTACAGAAAACACCAAAACCAGCTCCATGTGTGTCAGCATGGACCCAGGAACAGTTCAGTAGTTTTGTCAAACACAACTGAGCTCTCTGGACTTACTTGGTGGTGAGGTAGGTGCTGGTGGTGGGCAGAGAACAAGGATGATGACCCCGGCATCAGTCACCACCACATTCAACTAGGGCTTTTGGCTGCTTCTTCCCCAGTATGCATTCATTTCATGTTCTGGGGGCTAATTTTACATGCAATTTTTTGTTATCTGTGTGGTTTTGCCTTATTTAGGCAATTCCAATCAGCCATTTGCTCAAGTAACAGGAAGTTGAGCGTGTATGTTAGAATGGGTTATATTATTTTTAAAAAGCCAACAAAACCCCCAAACAACTTGAGGATAGCTTTTGGTCTCAACAATATGACAATAGCATGCTGAAGGGGAATTATTTTTCAACAGTTTAATGACATTGCTGAATCTCTGCATATTAAAAGATTGTTTTGGTTTTCACATAAAGGCAAGGAGATGGAGTTAAGTGTATTTTCCCTGTCCATCAATTGCTTACAGTTCAATACTGGCATTATCTGCCTTTGAGACTAAACCTGGAAAGTAAATGGATTTAGCAATTTAACATCTAAATTAGGCAGCAAGAAAGAAAAAATGTTTTACTTTTTCCTCAATGAATAGCATACTATACTATTAATCATATGAGAATTAGAAAAGCTTTGAGGAGATTAGTGACAACATGCCAGGCAGACTACATTAAAAGGCTCTGATCCACTGAGTCAGCTGTGAAAAAGCCAGGTAAACACTTTAGAAGGGAACTATTGGAGTGTTTATCCTCGCAATAAAGGCTTAGATGAGGGCTTCCATTATAGCTGATTTACAGCTAGGTGCTTCAGAAGGAATACATATTCTTTCACAGTGTTTATAAAGTGTGGAATCAAGCAAGGTATTTACAACAGAATGAACACTCCTCAGAAAAAAGGATTTAGGGAATGTTTATCCTACAGCTGACAACAATGAGAGTCTCAAATGTTTCACATACATAAAGGGAATAGAGGAAAAAAAAACCAGATACTTTTTTTTTTTCTGTGAAAGAGCAGTGATCTCCTGGTATTTAATTTTTAAAACATAAAGACAGCTATTTCATTTTTTATAAACATATCTGAAAATGACTTTTATGTTCTAATCAGTTTAAAACACAATTCCCCCTCAGATGGCTTATAGCCCTGAGTCCTACTATTCTGAGATGTTTTTGTGGCACTGATACAATTCAATGAAAAAGGCAATGCCTGGATCTACTTACCCATTTTCCAAGGGCAGAAGGATGTATGTGACCAAATAACACATAGGAAATACATTTGTATTTCTGTCTCACAATTGGTAATGTCCCAAACACCAAAATTTTTAAAGGGATATAACATTTAGAAGAACGACTCTTAAGAAAAAGCAGTGGCGGGTAACTGACTATTGAGATAATTAAGTAAATTAACAATTAGTAGCTCTAAACTGATCAAAGAATAGTTCATCTGGACATGTCATCATAACAATAGGAAGTTATTTCAGTTAACTACAGAAATAAAACTTCTTGAACACAAATAAGGAATTTAATGGCTAACATCAATATCAATTCCTGATATATGCAGTATTAAGAAACATGACATTAAGGAAAAATAATCACTTATCACTTCAAGATGAAAGGTAAAAAAGAAGCATTTTTCAGCTGACTACTCATGGAAAGTATTACTCTTAATGTCCAAGAGACATTTACAAGGATGAGGGGCTACACAGGATTTGGACAGAATCAAAATTGTTTTGGAAAGCTAGAGAATACAAGTGAAAAATGTAGGGAAAATACCAGTAGGATCCTAGGTGGTGGCAGAAAACAAATGGGACCATCCTCCAGTCCAACGTCCTGGCCAAAACAGGGTCATCATCAGACAGGTTCCTCAGGACCTTGTCCAGTATCTGGGAATCACTCCAAGGATGGAGATTCCACATCCTCTCTGGGCAATATGGAAACAGCTAGGTCTTACTGACAGATAGATTTGGCAAGTCTCAAAGACTGAAAAACTAACTGAGTTTGGAGGAATCAGAGTAAATAAAGAAAAAACTGCACATGAAAGTGATCGTAACACTTCTGATGGACTGCATCAAGCCTTCCATGAAGTCTGGTGAAATTAAAAATCTCTACACACTTTGTTTTAGTCTTCCATGTTTGTCTTTATTTTAGGTACCTTAAGGACATTAAGATGCACTGAAGGAAAGAATTGGCTAAGCAAATCTATGGATTATAAAATGTGAAAAAAAGTGAGCTATTAAAATTTTCTTGATACTTTTCTCAGCAGAATATCAGGAATTCCACCAAAAAAAAAGTCTTCTGAAAACACATCTGTGCTCCTAAAAATTAATAATTCTTCATTAATAAACACCTGGATACCTAAACCACAAAAGTTTAAAGCTAAAATTGGAAATACATACTTTATTACTCCTCCTCCCCGCATGAGAGATCAACACTTTTTAGAGGGGAAAATAAACATAACACATGAAAGCTGAAGTTTATATAGCTTTTACATTTTCTTCTCTCTTTTACATTAATTCAAATTTGATTTCAAAGAAATTACTAAAGTAAACCTGGTTTGGTAGCGAATTATCAAAAGGAATATAACAAATATCTCAAATGGAAGAGATGTAATGTGAAGTGATAACAGAACAGGAACAGGACTTGCTAAACTGGTAGCTGTCAGTCAAGCTAATGTTCAGTACAATATATCCATTCGCAAATGATCAACAGGCAGACTCCCAGCAGAACCAGCCTATAGGCAGAAACTGCTGCACCATCATTACAGGTGACAAAGCACTCAAAATATCCGAGAGAAGATGGATTTCAGCATTATATAATAAAATGACCTGAATATTTTACTACTGTTGCTTAGCTATTCACTACCCATTTTCTCTCTAAGAGTGGTTCCCCTCCTGCAGCAAAAACTGCTGAATGTGTTTAACATAGCAAATGCCTTGTGAGTCTCAGTGCATTCATGCATTCCTGTGGGGTTTGACTGACACTTGGCGGTAATGAGAAACACCAGCTATTATAGAGTAACATCTACACACACTTAACATTGCAAATTCCTATTTTTTTTTCCTTAATAACCACCCCAATCAATAAATATGACTGTAAGGTTTTGAACAGCTTCTCAGTCAAAAACTATATAAATGCATGGTATTCCTAGGTGATCAGAATGTAACTGCATGATTTATTTTTTCTTCTCCTAAATGCTCAGTTTCCTTCTTCATATTCCAAATGACTCTAGGCTGCCAACCCTCCCTCCTCCTCCTCACCCAAACCCCCAGTGTTTGGACAGTCATCTGGTTAAAAAGCATATATAAACCATGCAAGAGAATGAAAAGAATTACCGTCAGACTGCTGTACTTTTATCGTTACTGCAAGTATGATTCTGTTGCACTGATTCTCCTCTAAAGTGTATTCAGGAAGTACTGAATAACTAGTTTCTTTTTTTCATGGATAGATACCTTTAAATTTCTCAAATTATATCACAGCTGTGCAAAACAAGCATTATTTATACAGCAGCTATGTTGATCAAATAAAAACAAAACCCCACAGATTCCAGTACACGTATTAATACATTTTACTTCTGAATAACAAATGCATGAATTTTCACTACAATCCTAGTGGAGGCACATGAAGAATTTTAACAATTCTGGCTTGTAAGAAAAGACAATTTAAAAACAGTATCTCTAAACCTACACATTAGCTGTTTAAAAGAACTTAGCTCCATTAACTGAAAGTCTCCATTCTTAAAATGTTCAAAACCCAGCATCTTCCACTGTCACATGATATTATTTTAAGTAACAAATGAACACGTTTCTTTGAAAATCCTAAAGAGCTGAATTCTTGAATTCTTTCTTTATCTGAGTGTAAGTAATTCTTACCTACTGCAGTAAGTCCTTCAGATATTGAGGTAAGAATATAGATTAGGACACGAGGTTCTAAACTGGTAATGAAACTCATATGATCCTGGGTCAGACATTCCAAAAGCGGGTAATAAGACTGGCTTAGTTTTCGATATTGCTGAAAAAGAGAGTACACATTCACAGCAAATACAGATATTACCACTGACTAATATTAACAATATTAACAGATGATGGAAGAATGATCTTAAAGTTTTTATGATGTGATAAATTCTAATTTAGCCATTAAGTCAGAATACTTATAGAGACAAAATATTTTCTTGTCTTCAGTAGATTTCAACTTTTCAAATTTACCATAGGATATAAATTTGCTATTAGTTTAAAATAAGCTCAGGATACCACAATAACACTACCATGCTTTGCCATTCTACACAGCTATCAGTCTAGTAAAAGTAGTATAGTGTTCTGTCCAGGGTGTCAGTTCAACAGGACTACAGCTCATATCTTACCTTCTGCAGGAAATCTTATTAAAATTTATCACAGATTCCCCCAAATCATCTCAGAGATGGAGTTTATTTTTGTGCTTAAGTGAAGTCCTACAACAGGCTCTGCACAGGCAAAGGCACTTGCTTGAACCCATTGGCCCAATCAGCATCTTACTCTTACAGACTCTTATTTAGGGCATTAATTTCTGGATGGATAGGAATGTGACAAATATGCACACTTACTATACGACCAATACACCAGTTTTAACTGACAGAACCTTTTCAGTTCCAAGGACTTTCTTTATGTGGCAATCATAAATCTGGGTATTAACCATCTTTAACTATCTCAAATTTGTCCCTTCCTGTAAGAAAATGACAGTTCTGAACTTAAGTGTCACGAAGAAAATGTCACAGTTCAAATTTAGGCTGATAGTGCACAAGATCTGTTGTCTTCCCACAGAGAAGTGGGAACATGGTGTACTTTGAAATTAAAGTTTCAAATTTTATGACGAATACATAGTGACAATTTACAGATTGAAACTAATTGCAGAGTGGCTGAGTATGTGATGATGTTTTATAGTGCATGCAGGCAACCTAAATGGGTTTGCAAGTTCAGAAAGTAAAAAAAATTTCCATTTCTCTCTTTTGTGACAAGCCTAGTGAAAATTCTGGAAAAGCTCCCATTTTGCACGGCAGTTCAGACATACCTGTATTTTAGATGTCACTATATAAATAAATTCAAGTAACTGAACTGAAAACTGCATTAGAGCTGTTCTAGATCCCTCTGTCTCATTATAACAATACAAAGCCTGTGGTGCTGTTATTTCATATTTCACGTAAAGACTCCCAAGATGAGTAATTGCTTACTAGCAAGTCACTGTGGGATACTGAAAGCAGCATTTTGACAAAGGCCTGAAGTACATTGTCAAAGTGGTTGTCCCCGTACAACTTGAAGACGCCAAAGCTGACATAATTTCCACATAAGGCAGATTTGAGTGCAGAGTAACAGATGGAAATGCCCTTGAGTTTCAACGGATAAACCTGATCTTTTGACAAAGTCCCAAGAGAGAGGATCTGATTACCTGTTTTCATAAAAAGAAAGAAAGAAAGAAAGAAAGAAACTTATATAAGCAGCTGCAAATCTAAAATATTTTGATGGCACTATCTAAACTTATTTTTTGTCTTTATTTTCATTATTATTTGGAAGTAAAATTGTTTCTGCATTTGATGTAAAAGATTTGTTAAGTCAGCATGACTAGAGCTTAAAAGCCACTAAGGAATTAGTATGCAAATTTTAAAATATAAGCTATGGAATTCCTGTCACTGATACCCAGCCAGACCACGACTTGGTCTAACAGCATGAATTCCTTAATCTGAACAGAGTTGCAACAGAGTTGGTTTTATAGTTCCTCATGCTGCAGCAAAGCCTGGTTTTGATCCATTACCATGACAGTCTCTTGGGATGGTTGCTGATGTATACACGCACTAAATATATCCCTCAGAAAACAAGTATGTCCATTACAAAAGCCTCTATTTTACCAGTCACAGATGGGAATGACTTTTTAATTAAACTTTATGTTTATAATGTAAAAATAACAGCTAACGGTAAATATTTGCTGTTGCTATTAACAGGCAATAGTGACTTCTGGATCCACTGTGCAGCAGTGCAGTAGATCCTGCTGCAATCCTCTATAAATGTAATTATTCACAAGGTCTCATTATCAAGTTTTCTAGGTATCGTGTAATAATTTAATGCTCATCTTCACAGCACCCGAGTTAGTTTGTCTTCATGACAGTTTTTTTTAAACCTGAAGTAATTAATGAAAGTGAGCTAAAACTGTACAATGAACACAGCTAAGATCAAGTATTTCAGTTCTAACACAAAGTAGCTTGACTAGATTGACCCCCTCTGACACTGACAAGCTTGGCCTGCACAAAAACCAAGTGCCAGGTCTCCACTTTACTACTACTCATTGTTCTTGGCAATTTTAAATAGAGGAAAATAACGCAAAACTGTACATTTTTTTAAAGTATTCCTACAAACAAAAGCACAATAGTTTACACATCAGATGCTCATCTTGACTGCTTTCAGTGTCTTAGTTGTCATAGCTGTGATGACAACTTAGAATTATAGAATCATTTAGGTTGAAAAAGACCTTTAAGATCATAGAATCCAACTGTTAACCTAGCACTGCCAAGTCCACCACTAAACCATGTCCCTAAGCACCACATCTGCACATCTTTTAAATACCACCAGGGATGGTGGGTGACTCAACCACCACCCTGGGCAGCCAGGGGTAGTTGTAGAGAGCAGTAAGGTCTCTGTTGAGCCTCCTTTCCTCCAGGCTGAACACCCCCAGTTCCCTCGCTCTAGACCCTTCACCAGCTTTGCTGCTCTTTGGACACGCTCCAGCTCCTCAATGTCTGTCTTGTAGTGAGGGGCCCAAAACCGAACTCAGTATTCGAGGTGTGGCCGCTCCAGTGCTGAGTACAAGGATCCAGATCACTAGATCATTTCCCTAGTCCTGGGGGCCACACTATTTCTGATCCAAGCCAGCATGCCATTGGCCTTCTTTGTCAACTTGGATCAAGGAGCAATGAACAAACTGGACATTAACTATTCACAACTCCAAACATTACCAGTTGAGAGACGCAGTTATGACAGCTCAGTTTTATTTTTATAATAGGCAATTAAAAATGCCCCTAAAAACTTCCCCGAGATGACAGATCTTATAGATTGCATAGTACTGTTTAATACATATTGAGGCCTAGTATTAATCTGGGTCTGTCTCTACACAGCTCTCCTTTCTACCCACACAAATTTACCCTTGCAAATCATATACTTGCCTTACTTTAATTCTTTCTCTTAATGCTATTGATTACTGACAACCAGGAATTGACATCATACAATTAGTAAAATGAGGAGGAAAACCCTATTTCTAAACACCCAGTGCATCAAAGTATCACCCATTTGGTATCACTTGATGCAAAGAGAAAAAGGCAGAAGTTTTTGTTTAAACATTAATGTTGTTCACCACTTCTAGCAACTACAAGGCAATTTATCCATCAAGTTGTAAAGGAAAAGTAGATTTACAAAGAAGACTGGGAGTATGATCAGGGATTGCTTAGAAGTAGTAACTCGGGTCTGTAAGAAGCCAGAATGGCATCACTAGAATTATGGAAGGGAGAAGAAGTATCAAATACTTCACTAGGAAAGACGGTCACTTACAGTCAAAATCAGACCCTTTTATAAAAAAAAAACAACCAAAAAAAACCCAACAAAAAACCACCGAAACAGAATGGTTTTGATACTGTAAATGGTCACATGAGCACCTCTACCACCCCAAATGCTGTAGTTATGAACACAGTGTAACTGGGGAAAAGGGTACAATGCCAGTGAATGCTCCTGCATGGAAATTAATTTCAAATGGTATTAAATCTCTGTTATACTAAAAATTGCCAGTATCCAAAAAGTCCTCTTTGAAAAGTAAAACATAGAAGAAAAAGAATAATGTCTTCTAGTGTACCTGGATATTCATTTGTTGTAATACTTTACATTGCTAAGAAATTACATTTACATAAAATTAAAGATGAACTCCATTTAGCTTCCTACAGTGCCCCATTTAAGAAATTCCAGCCCAGTCATCTTAACTAGCATTAATCTTTTTGACAAGACCTAGTCTAGTTACTGAGAAGTTACTGAGAAGATCAGTGAATTTCAAATCCTATGGAAAAAAACCCCCAAAAAACAAAATACAGAATTTTGTCTGTCTGTGAAATAGAGTGGTAAGACACACACTATTTTTGAAAGCCACTATGTAAATAGTATATAATTCTTATGGCAAAAACAAGACATAAAGGTAAGCGCCCTGTAAACTAACCTTATATGGTCTTCTCCACTATTAAATTCTCTGATGAAAATCTCTATTTCAATAATGCAAATATATATCTGGCTTCAGAAATAATCCAAGACAAAGTTCTGGATCCAAGAAAATAACAGCCTGAGTTTCTAACTGAGCTGTTCAACCACTGCATTGCGCAGTCCTAGGTCCTTGAAGTACTTGGTGTAATATGGAACAACAGATGGAAAGAGCTTAGTAGTAGTAGTAGTTGTCAACAAGGCAATTAAGTAATATGAAAATTAATTGAAAGTCAATGGAAAAAACAGATGATGAGGAAAGAAGTTGGAAAAACCCTAGGAATCCCTTAGCCTGGGGACATGAATTCTAGGAGGTACCCACTAGTGTTGATGTTCTATCATTTTTATTGCTTCACATAAAAAAATCACCCTGTAATTAATACTTTAAATCCACTGATCAGCATAAAGCATTCACTATAGAAAGGCACAACCTCGCTGCCTCACCCAGGCAGGCATGGCAAAAGAGGAATTCGACGCCTATCTCTTCTAATGAAAACACTGTGAAGAATTTGGGTCTAGTGCAGGATTAAAAGCTGCTTTTTGCAAGTGACATAGTCCACAGAGAACTGTTCTGTGTTCATGGACTCATTTTGAAAGGTCCTAAGAGTGGGAACAGTTGATTTCAAATTAGCAGCAGAGGTGAAAGACCACACCGTGCCTGTTACCACTGCCCCAAGCCATCAGCCTATGATTCAAGGGATGCAGTGCTAGAACAAAGACTAGTGTTTTAGCATTAGTTATTGAAAAAAAATGAAGTACGGTGCTATGCCTGACTAGATAAAAAAAGAATGATCTACTTGTAACATTTAGCAGGAGCTTCAGGGGAATATTTTTACACACCATGGATACTACTGAACATAAACTAATTTACTGAGGTACTTGGAATCGGGTCAAGAACAACTCCTCAGCTACTGAGGATATGCTTACATTTATAATCCCTGTAGTGGAGGACCAAAATACAATTTTATAAACTCCTATTGTTAAAAGAAACAATTTAAAGAAATTAAATCAACATAAAAGTGACCTTTGACATGCTGAGTTTAAAAATTGTGTTTGAAATTCATAGCTCCTGTCAAAATGAAAACTCTGCAGAGACTAATCAGTGAAGTTTCAGTGTTACTACTGAGTTAAAAATCAAATGAAAAAAATCCAACTTGCACCAATTCCTTCTTAATGTGGGAGAAATTGTATCACACCATCTTAAAATATACTTTCAAAATTCTCAATAATTTCCTTTAATACAACTTTTTGCTCTGCATTTGACAGCAACGTCACTTACAAAAATTATCAACTCTCTGAGCCTCAGAGGCGATACAAAATTCTGACATGAATAAGAAAAGGATTTTAAAGGTACTGGGTGAAATTGCTAGATAAGGAAATTAGGGCTGGAATTTGGCTTACAAATTAAGCATTTCATTACTGCAAGACTCCTTAGTACATAAACAAAGGAGTTGGAAGAAAAAAGTGTGTGTATGCAGAGAGGGAATACAAAGCCAGCAAAAACCCAAACTGGGATGCTCTGACTGAAGATAACATCACCATGCCTCAGAATCCCAGAGGCAATATGCACCAGAGCTCTTTGCACAGCTCATTCCCTCACTCCCTCCTAGATGCGGGAGCATGTCAGGACAGGCAGCTTCCCTTTCAGTTCTTCTCCTTAATTGCTTTTACAGTAGAAGCTATAATACAAAAATGATTTCCTTATGGCTGAGTTTCATTTAAAAGCAGGGCTTGTTCTAGATTTCAGTCCAATAAGCACTCTGTATAATAATACAACTAAATCATGTTTTAACATGTGTGAATTAGATGAAGATAAAAAAAGACTTTGGTGAGATTAAACAAAGGTTGTGAAAATTTATCACATTTATAGAGAAAAAGTGTTTTTTGCCTTTTCCCCTTTCCTATTTTTATTATTCACCACTGCCCCATAAAGACGGTTTTGAATGTATGCTTTCCAGGCATTCGGAATGCTAGGGCAGTATAAAGAAGTGGCCATATGCAGAAAACGAAAAGGAAAACATGAATTATAAAGATGAGAGCAAGCTTCAAAACCTGACTTTTTTAAAGCTTCCACAATAACAAAACATGCATAAAACGTCTCAAATCAGCACAATAAGCATGCACAGTACCAAGATAAATTTGCCAAAAGAAACCAATTATGAAATCTGAGTCAGTAATGAAGAGCAATATATTCTGGAACCACTATCATAAAAGAAAGGAGAGCAGACCAATGGCAATTGAGACCAGTGAACACTCCACTTTTAAGCTAAGCTGCTGATTAGAAATACCTGCTATACAGTACAGATCAGTTTAACCAAAATTTTGAAGAAGAACTGTTATCTTATGAAGTTGCTGGCACTGAATGGATTACCACACTAAGTTTTGAAATACATGCTCGGGAAGCAATTTAAAGCTCATTAGAAATAATTGTGTCTGGCTACTGGAAAATGTGGTAAAATTTAATCCACATCCAAATGCTACCTGGGCTGTGAGAACAGGAAATTGTTTTGTGCTACTGTGGCTAACCTCATTGCTGACCTTGAGCAGTAACTGCTACAACAGCCGAAAGCTGAAGCAAAATTAAAAACTTACATCAAAGTATATCATGACAGAATGTAGATAAATAAAACCAGCATATTGAAAATATTATTTTTATGTCAGTCTCCTATAATGAAAGGGAAGCGGTTTACTAAAATGTAAAGAAACCACAAAACAAAAATAGATGGTCCCAAGATGCATTGAAACATCCTTCCTGTACAACCTGGGAGTTCAAAAACACATAGTAAGGAGACTTGTACATACAGAATTAAAAGTGAAATATATTGGGGATGAAGAATGGTGGACTACACTATTCCAACTCCTTTCAATTTTCTCCTCTCAGTTGTTTATTTTAAATCACTCTATCACTCAGACCGGCTTTAGTCATAATGGACAAGACACAACACCCCTTGCCAAACAGCTGCAGAGTCCTAACAAGGATAATTGACTATCTAAGTGCTTTTTGCATCCTGCGCGAGGCTTTACATCTTCTGAACATATAGCATTTGTACTGACATCTTAGAATTGTCTTCAGCACTGTATCGGTATCAGTGATAACTGAGCAGAAAGACAGGACACACTAGTACTATCCTAATCACAAAGCTGGATCCGTTAAGCAGAATTAAACACTTGCTAAAGTGACAATTTTCAAAACTACGAAGAATTAATAATTTAAGTTTTATTCACTGACAACTGAAGACGTTTAGCATATCTTAAAAACTTGGGGTTTTTTTGTGCTTTGCACTCAAACATATGAAATCACTATATGTCAGTCTAGAGGAGAAAGGAGTATATGCTTTAGTCTAGAATTACAGAGATTTTTGCATCCATACTCACAAGCATTCACACATTCACACTCCAGAAACACAATTCTACCTTCTTCTTTTCCCTTTTAATTTTAGCCCAAGCATGGATCTTACCGTACATAGAGACAATAAATGGAGGTACCACTCAGACATAAACGGACATCACAAACTTTGGCGAAACTGAAGACAGAAAGTAGTATGATAGGTTACCAAATGTTTGTTTCGAAGTTATTTCCACGTGAAAAACAGCACACGATTTACACAAAACAAATCCGCATGTAAATTCTAGATTATTTTCATCACCTGAAGAAGGCCGTTTCTGCAAGTATCTGTGTGTTATCCAAAACTGCTTTGATGAGTGTAGTCCAGACTTAGGAAAAATCAACATTATGTCAATAATCACCAGTACACTGTGCTTTGATGCTGGTGAGAAGAATCACCTGATGCCACCTCACTTCACTTACTAATTCCTTGTCTAAGTGTTGACACCTCAGAGATGTATTTTAGATCACATTTTTATGTACCTATAGGTTTATATAGCAAAAAGACTACCAGTGGACCTAAATTATAACTGAAAAATTTCATGTTTAATTTGGTGCAGGTAAAATTTCTGAAAATAATAATTTTACTAGTATTTTCTGTATATCATTACATGTGAGAGAGAAGGAGGAAAAATCCCGTTCTAAAACAAATTTAAATTTCACTGGTCAGTGGAAATACAATACAATTAAACCATATTTTCATTTATCATCTATACGTTTTATTCTTCTAAGAAAGAGGTGCAACCATGCTAGGCTACACTGTCTGCAGTCTATCCTTCCCTGGAGAGCTGCTGAGCTATGGGAAGGAAACTCTCACTGTCAAGGGCACGGCAAGGAGGAGAGGTGAGAGGTAATGAGCTGAGTTGGAAGCCTGGTGTTCAAATGGGGATTGCCAAGAGCAGCAAGCACAGCCAGGTCTCCAGGTGATGGAAAGAGCAACTTCTCAGGGATGAGATGAGGCCGGGCAGAGTTTATGGCAGCCCACTCAATCAGTGGATTAACTGAAACCAAGACTGAAAGGAAGGATCTTCCCACAAGGATAGTGTGATGAAAGAAAGAATGTTTGCTTCTATTTTCCCCCTCTGTCTCATGTCATCACTTTGTGTTTCTTTCAGTTTAAAAAGGCAATTATTATAGTATAGATTTCAATCAAATCTATCTTGAGTTTCAAGTGTCTTTTTGATCAACTCTGAGGAGCTCACTATAAGCTGCAGGCATATACAAGAGGTTTGGCTGACTTGGTAAGATAAATGAGCATATACTGTCGTCATCTCTTGACATTTACTATGTGTCTTTTTTTTTTCTCTAATGCTTCAGCTATAAAACCAGGCTGAATGTGAGGATCTCAACTATTTTCAGGATTTTAAGTTACTTGTAGTAATAGTACAGCAGAAAACTTGAAAACCAAACCTAAGGATTAGAAGACATGCATGTATTCATTAAGTGAATCACACAATTTTTAAGAATGTGGGGCTGAAAACACTGCTCAAGAGCACCAAAGTGAATTTTTTTATCATCACTTGGTTTATTTGTTTATTTTTCCCTAGATGGCTGCCAAGATTACATGTGCTTAACTACAAATACACTTTAAAAAAAGTCATAGAGTATTAGGGATTAAAGTTTTCCTCAAAAGCACAATTATTAATATTTTCAGGAAGGCATGTGAAATTAATGCAAAATCCCTTAATATCAATATTTTAATAGGAATTTCTATATTGAAAAGACCACACGTAACTGAAGTAATGAAACCTTACAACGCATTTCCAGAAGAGTTATATCTTTCCATACACTGGAGTGGAAATCTCATAAACTAGTAATTGGTGATAAAAGCTAAAAATGTTAACAGCAATTATTCAAAGCTGATTAATTGTAGTATCTTGAAATACTTATAGTGGGCAGTAAAACTTTCCTAGACTGTAAGCTACTGACCACTTCAGAAATAGCTGTAGCACTCTAAAATAGTGCTAATCTAGGATGTTTATTACAGTGCCCACAGCTGAGCCACGGTGATGGCCAGGCCAGTGCTGCCCATCTGTGCCAGTGCAAAGCCAGCTGGATTATTTGAAATCTCTGCTCTAAGTGCCCAGTTCAGCCGACTGCACTGGGAGGTCTTTCATGTTGACTTTGCAGTGAGTCCAGTTCTGGAACAAATATTGGCAATCATTCACAAAAAAAGAAAACCCAAACAATTAATCTAAATGTCACACCTAAGTGGTGGAAAGATCACTGATGAGACCCTTTCAGACACTGCTGATAATAGGAATGTGTTTTAATAGCAAAACAAACAAAAAACCCCCTATACATATATTGAGTGGAGGCATTCTTTCCTCCACTTTAAGTTGATAGTGATTTAAAATTTTTCTTTTGGAGGACATTGAGAATAGTTCTTCTCTTAAACGTGAGTTGAATAAAATGTCATCCTTTCATAGAAAAACAGTTATGAAAGACACAAAAGAGAAGTGGGAGAGAAAGCTCTTATGGTCATTTCGCTTTCTATGGCACACATCCTCAGACAGATGCCACAAATCCCTAAGTATCTTTCACATAATTTTGACTTCAGCAGGCATTATGGCTCTACTGCTTAGTTTTAAATCTTATATCTTCACTGTCTTGAAATTTCCTTTTACGTTGCATGATTAAATTCTAGTACAAGCTAGAAAACGTCTGGTCTTTATGGGCAAGATCTACCAACAATTTAGGGCTGAGAATTTTATGAACTTCACATAGACACCATAAAATCTGCAACTGAAAGCAAAAGGTTTCTTTAGACTGTTTTTTAGGCATGAATTAGGAATGAAGCAGGTTGTAACCAACTAGTGTGGTTTACTCAGCAAGATTTAGAAACTTGATGCCAACAACTGAGATTAATGGATGCCCGATAATATGGTAATAATTTTTTTGTAAGTGCAGAAAGAATGGGTAAAGGCTAACTGAAATTTAAAAAAGAAAAAATTTTAAAAGGGAAATATGACCTCAATGGGATCAGGTACCATAAGACAAGTAGGGCTGAAGCATCATCACGACTACATCTGACTTTTTTAATTATCAGAAGAAAGCTTACCACAATTAACTACAAATGCTAACACAATTAGAGTAGTAAAATCTAAAAGTTTATCTTTTCAAACACAGAAAACCTTATTTTTATGTTGCTAAATCATTCTTACAAATTTACGGAAGAGCAGAGCTGAAAAAATGTGCTAGCTTACTACATAGTATTTGAAAAAGAAAAACAGAAAAATTATTTTTCAAGGAGTGAGAGTTACTTGGGTGTAATTTTTTGTTGTAAGTAAATCCTTTATGCGTTCTACATATACTGTTTCTATGCCCTACAGATCAAATGCAGAATTACATTTGAAGTTTTTTTATACTGGCAGACATGTAACACACAGTTTCCAGACCCAAACAGCAACCTGAATGCAGTAAAAGCAAATTTGATGCAATAATTTCCTTTCTTTAAAAGAAACAGGGCATTTATGGCTCTTCCTGTTTACACAAACCACAAATGAGGCTGCTCTTACAAAAACTTGGTAACGTTCCTTTCAAAATATTTAGAAAGCAGAAGTGTAAGCTACAAAGTTAGCTGGAGTGTAATATAAACTGCTGGTGTCAAAGACCTGTTGCAGTGGCATGCATGAGTGGGAGTAGTAAAATGGAGCAACTTATTATAAACACTTTGAATAGTGCTCTAGGGTAAAGCTGTTATGGTCCTATTATGTTTTGGAACTGCTGGAATATAATTTGAATACATAAAATCAACCCACATCTATCAATCAGTAGCCTAGATCAAACACCTCATAAGTATTTGTCTTTGCTGAAATACATTTACAGTTGCTAGAAGACAGGCATTCAAGTCAAAAAAGAGACACAAGTAACAAAGCTCCCTGATCCACAGACAGTAAATAAGCTCCAAAGGCCTGCCATGTAAACTCTGTATTTTACAGAGGGATGATACCGGCTGTAGCGCATTACAGTCCTGCTATGTGTTCCACAAATCCATCACTGCTCAGCAACATGAACTAACACATTTTTATATCACAGGACAGGCACAGAATTACACTGCAGAGGAAACATTAATTAATACCTACCATATGTACAAATCATTTTACTAGCTTCTCTGAAGAGAAGAATTCCATTCGGAGATGATACATCAAAGTTTAAACGTTGTGATCTAAAAAACAGCAAAAATCTTCAGAAAACTGCAATAGATTCATTTCTACAACAAAAAAAAAAAAATGCTAATTACAGAGTACAATTATTTGATAAACTAATTCTAGCTTTGAGTCCATTGATATACTCTCTAGTTATGTCCACATGTTGCCAAAGAACAATCCTATGACAAAACAATGTTAACCAGAAAAGGCGACCAGACAATACATACACAGCTTTCAGTGACCAGTGAACATCCTGTGTCCCTATACAGTTCAGAAGAATGATACAAAGATTCCACAACCCAAGCAGTTAAGGTAACTTTTACCCTGCTTCTGCATCTATATAGCCTTTAAAAATAAACTAATCCCCACTGAGTTATTCTGCTACATAAAATCTGTGGCAATCACAAGCCAGTTCTACACGTATATTTTGTAACAAATGCTTTTGATGAACATTCAGACCTGACGAAGATTGCACCATATTGTCTTCCCTGATGCTCAGGTATTACCAAAGTCAACAAGAACGACTTTGTTCACGATCTGGAAAAGCAATAATCCTTGCCAAAGCCCCTGTTGCATCTTTCCATTCTGTCCGTGTGATAAAGAAGCCTAAATCCTAGTTTATGCCTCGTGAAAACCATTAAGCACTTGAAAGTTAATTTTGTATACAGATAACTTTAGCAAAACTTACCCTTTGTGTTTATTTGGACAGAAAGGGAAAGGAGTCATCACTGAGTGATGTAAACCACGGTATCCCCTGGCTGTCCTATTTGGTAGTCAACTACTTTTGATCAGACCTGGGGTCCTTGTATCACCCCTATCACAGAGACAGTAGTATCTTTCTTTGATGCAAGTCTGAGTTTTCGTTGTCTGAGTCCCTGTTTGCACAGTCCTTTCGTGCAAACTCTGGAGTAAATCTCAGTGTTTATAAATGAATAAAACGTGCCTTGAAATCACGTGTGTATTCCATATGCACAAAATGCTAATGGCTGGCAGAAACAAAAAAAATCAAAGCCAGCACATCACCTCAGTATCAGAGTGGCATAATGCAAAATCTGATACTCCGTAACATATTTTAACCATGTCAAAGTATATTGTATAATGCATTCTAACCTGTAAAAGCTAATGCAGTACACAACTCGTGAAAAAAAATACCATCCCAGATGATGTTTTCTAAAGGGAACAAAGCAGATTTTCTGAATAGCAATAGGTAGAAGAATAACATGAATATGGAAAGTAGCTTGAAGAGCTGTCTTTTGCATAGGATTTATTGTTCCAGTTCCTCTTTGCTTTTGTTTACCATTATTAGAGTTCTGTGGTTTTGCTGTAACAATCTCCTCCTTGAAATAAGTTGCAGCACTATTAGTGTATACTGCTCGTGCATTGCAGCCTGAATAAAAATAGGTTAAACAATTTATTATACTACTACCAGGATAAAAGATGTAATTAGCCCACACAAACCAAAGAGGGAGTCACAGCAAGCAAGTCAACACAAACAAGAAACAGGGAACTTTGCTTTAAGACTTGTGTAGCCATTCAGGGATTAAGGGCACATCATACACACTAGCGTTTGACTTGGAGACAGTTCTGAATGTTAAGGCAACAATTTCCTGTCATTAAACGAAATTTTTTTTCTCTAATTTCAAGTATTTCAACTTTTTTCCTTGTAAGTTTGACTTGCAAGGCAAAATGAGAAATTATGAGAACACATACTGCTTTGCTACAAACTCTAATTACTTTGGTCATGAAGATACCCAGCACAGAGACTTTAACTATCAATTTTTCATTTAAAGATCTTTTTTTCCTTTGGGCAATACACTAAATATTTCCACGTGCAATGATAATTTCCCCAAATAAATTGTTCTATTACTTGTGGTAAAACAGGAATTTCATTCTAACTACTGCAATGTCAAGTACTGAAATCACCTCCCAGAATCATTCTGAGGCCTTTCTGGTTAGCCCACAGAGAAGACTTTAGGTGTGGGAAAAGTTACCTATTTGTAAGTTACCTAACAGTTAACCTAAAGTTACCTGTTGATCATAAATATTGCTACATCAGATACCATTCTTTCCTATTTTGGCTGGAAGACTTGAGTTGCAAAAGAAGCTGTAAAGGGAGTTGTGGTTTTACAGGCACATATGTATGCTGCTTGGCCTAAGGCAAAAATTCAGCCTGCAGCAAATCCCGACAGCAGACAATTTTCCAATATTTAATTATAGTCAGTATTTATCCCTGGTTGAAGCATACACTTCCACTAACTTTAAATATAAAATCACAGTAGTCTCTCATATACATCCCTGTAATTAATCCCTACCAGCTGATTTTCTAACATCTACCATTTTGGTAAAACAATACAATGACACTGAAAGCTGAGTTCTGCTTGTGAATTTTGTTCCAAAATACAAAAATTCTTAAAGTCAAAGTCAGACATCATGAGGCTTAAGCAAAACACAGAAAGATGGAACAGACGGTGCATACTGTTGCAGTATTCATCACTTACCTTAATTTTCACCTGCTTCTTACCTGTTTTGCATGAATTCTGCCATCAGCTTCAAGATAGGGGTTGTACATGCAGGTTCACGGTACCACAGTTCAACAGCTCTTTGCAGAACAGAAATGTATGCAGGGTATCTTCACCAAAGCCAGTTAAAGAGTACACTGATAAAATAACACCTTGCAAAACAACTTCCCCTAAACTGTACTACACCATTACGTGGGTCGGCCATATATAGACGTTGGCAGCTGATTCTGACAGTGGCACCACCAGAACTTACAAACTTAAGCAAGTCTCCACTTAGAAGACTAAATCCTTTCTAAACATTAATGATTAAGTGGGAAATAGTTAATATACCAGGGTCATAATGAAGGAAAAGGAAAGCAGTTTGCATATGTGAAGCTAACCTGTAAGTGTGTATATAAAATAAGCTTGGATTTATAACGAATGGTGTAAGTCACAGATGGCAATTTAATATAAAAACAACACAAATTTATCAGCAAATCCTGGGCCACAAACTTCAGTGCCACCTCATATATATTATATTTGCTATATGAATGGCTGGGAACAATTTGATTGTATGAAGTTGTTTCCAGCGCAACCAAGAAGAGAACTCAGCCAAACTGTTTGGGGGCGACCAGCAAAGTTAGATTTCTAAGAACTTTTCCAGGAGAGCCGTTTGCTCATCAGCATCCAAGAGATATCCATTCTTTTAAAGCAGGATTTCAAAGAATTAAATTAAAAAAAAAGTTTAGTAGACTCTGCAATATAACTTTAAAAAAATAATGAGTTACCGACTGTATCAAAATATTTCATGCAACAACTTGATACAAAGCTGATCCCTAGTTTTCCCAACATGCTGAAATAAGAGTTTATTTGGTTAAGAATGCAGACTAGTAAATGGAAATGAGATAGCACAGCTTGACTGGCAAATAATTTTTTATATTGAACCAAGAGATTTTAACTATACAATCTGCTATTAAAACATGACCTAGCTAATCTAGTCAATGCTTTTGTTTAATAGTAAACTTATTTTTAATTTTTAGCTTTGTTTCATGTCATATAATTCTGCTTTAACCACAGTGATTATTCTTAGGAAAATGCTAGTGCCTATTCAGACAATAAAGGCAACTATTGTGAATCTTACAAAGTAGAATACAGGCCAAGCACTCAACAGGGGATTGTGAAATAACAGTCTGAAATACATAAAGGTTTACACGCTTCTAGGATATGTAGACACAGTCATGTCTCGGTTCGATATAGCTCTTCTGGTGGAGGCTAAAGCCGTCAGACATAGCACTACTGATGAATGACAGCGCTGTGCAGACAGATGGAAGGCATTCTGGCTACTGCTGTCTGAGGCATCTAAAGACTTGTGTATTTTTGCTGCCAGCTGCTTGAGGCACTGCAGGCATAAACTATATATAGCGGAAGAGGCTGACGTGAAATATACTTTTAGACTTTGCTTCTTGCTCCTTTATGGGGTTCTTTACATTTTAAATCAAATAAACTAGAGTTAAACATACCATGGAGAGTTATCCAGTAATAAACTGGGATTTAAATTCAAATCTCACTTATCTAAAATACTCTCAAAGGGCACAGATGATCCATGTCATCTCATACCTTTAAAAATTTACTAATCTCAGTTCCATTTTTTCCTGAGGTCGACTCCCAATCCAGCTCACTCTCAACAAAGGATGGTCAATATTCTCAAGATGCAGCAGATGTCATGTAAGTTACAGAACTGAGCTGTGCTATGAACTCTCCTATGTCATGCCTCTTCCTTACCCTTCCTAGTAGCCCCATGTACACAAAAGGGAGATGGTGTAATGCTGCAAAGCCCCATCATGGAACTTCACGGAGTAGAAAAAAAATGCCTTTTCAGATTTCAGGGCAAAGAGAGTAACTTGACAGCCAAACCCTACAACCAAAATGTAAGTCAGCAGTAAAGGCTGCTAATATATCCAATATGATTAGCTATCTTAATTCAGAAACTTAAGCACTGAGGACATGTTCATCGACAAGGAAAGACTGGAAACTATAGTTAAATTTTATAAAAGCTAGGGTCAACAGAAAGGCTTTGACAATTTATTAGTTCTTTTATAAATCCAATAAAGTGAAATAAACTGGTTTTAAACAGAATATTATTTTAGAGTGTTTTAAACCATAAGCTTCAAGGAATCTGGCTAAACCATGAACTTAACCTGACGAGTCAGTTCAAGCTCAAAGGAATTCAAACTGGAAAAAATGATGCTGAGTTCTGAATCAATGCAACTAGCAGTAACAGCTATTACAAACAGATTACCCATCAGGTAGCCTTCCTTCATGAGAAAATGTGTTCTGCTCTCCTCTTGTGATTAGGAAACGTCAATCTCTACATCTGGCTGTTCAGCTCTTTCAAGTTTGGACTTAATCCTGAATCCTTAAAACATATAAACTTAAAAATTTAGTTCTTCAAAAACAAACATTTCGAACAAGCCATCTTATTGCTGCACGTGGTTTTATTTTGTTAAGAAATAAGATATGAACTTGGATAAACATGTAACAACGGCAGTTTGGTGAAAAGGTTGTTTTGCTTGTTCTGGTGATCCACATCTGAAGCAGCATACGATCAGACATCTGAATAGCTAGGTCAACTGGAACTTTTAAATGTCCACTAGTTAAAACACCTCAATGGCAGATCATTTTTCTATAAACTTAGTGTCTAGATATTTTTATATAGCCAGACAATTTCATACACTCACGCATACACATCGTGTGCTATCTAGCTCACTGCAACTCTGAGCCAACCTAATAATTTAATTCTTGCAGCCCATTTTCTTATTGCAACCTTTTTCTTTTACAAACAACATAAGTCATTAAATACTGAGAATCAACTGGGAGGAACACAGGAAAAATTGCCTATGGGTTACCACCTAACTGTAAGAAACACTAAATGAAAGTAACAAAAATGTGGATATTACCCTGAACTCACAATTGAATCTCCATGGACATATCTGACTGCAAGACCAAGGACCTTAGACTACAGTCTGATATTAGTATGGAAGAAAACAGATTAAACATCCAACATATTATGCAGGCAATCTTGAAGTAAAGAGCAGAATGAAATAGGTAAGGAGAATCATCACCATTAAGAAAAACAGGTTTTGATTCTACTCAAATTGGTATACAGGTTTTTTTCAGGCCACACCTGCATGTTCAGGACTGACCTACAAATTACAGAGACCACATGTTATGAATACAAAAGGCAAATAAACTTTCCAAAGCTGTGGTACTGGAATTGTCATTGACAGCTTGACATATCAATATTTCAGGAAGAATAAATGACTTTCATATCCAGGGTTTTGGGTTTTTTGTTTTGTTTTGTTTGTTTGTGTGATGTTTTTCTTCATCTTTCATTACTGGATACTTTGGGAAGATGCTATACTTAACACCTGAAGCTGCTTAAAATATTTGGAAATATTTTAATGAAGTCTTTTGAGAGATCACCTAATACAACTTTAAAACAAATTTTACTATTATTATAAGTATTTTCTCTTCATCCCTTGCCAGAGGAAAACTATAAATCTTGTCTCAGCTGAATGAACACCATTTATCATATTCATTTTCTTGTCAATACAATTATGAAAAGCCTTTGGCCTTTTTCCAAGGAGCCTGATTTGCTAGAGAAACTCAATTAGTATAAGCAAGCCTGCTACAAAACAGTCCTATCTGGCAATCTAGCGCAGCTTCAGCATACCTGACTATTCACCTCTAAACCATGATCCTAATAACTCAATCCTAACAGTAAAATACAAGATACAACGGTGTCCCCCGTGCCTCCCCCTCCTCCCCTCCCTGGACCAAAAAGACTTAAAAGAAATTATTTCTGCTCATTTTTGCCACCTACTGGACAAAACCTAAATCCTAAACATTACAATCGGAAAAAAAACCCCATCTCTCAGGTGAGAGATTACCGAGTGTAATTTTTTTTTTGCTATGGACAGGGTTTAGACTCAAAATATTTCATGCAATCACTTAAAAAGTTTATCAATATATTCTTCTATATTCACAAGTGACTATTTCTGATAGTCTTCAATACCAAATAAACATCATCTTGCAGTATATTAAAAGCTTAGCTTTTTATAACTTGCCTCTTTGTATTGTTTATTTATTGGACAAATGCAAGTAAATCAGATTTATTTTGGCTAATACTCTGTATTTATCATTTTCAGTATTGAAATACTAGGGTTTCAAACATAACAGAATAAAATCTGTTTGAAAAAACAGCTTTTCTCTGCTATTAAAACCATTTTCTGATGATGTATGTGAAACTACAAAAGAAATATGTTAATCAAAGGATATTAAAACTTTTATGATAAAATTGGCATCTGACTCTCCCTTCTCCCATTTACCTTTCTGTCAGTAAATAAGAGTTGTGATAATAGCAGCTTATTCTGCTATAATGCTTTGGATCAATACCTGGATGAAGCTGGACTCAGCCAAATAAGGTGAAATCCACTGTACAGAAGCATGCACTTATCCTTTACAGCCAAAGGTGAGGAGGAAAAAAAATTCTGAACCTGTGCAAGGGAGAAGAAACTGAGAAGGCCTGAGCTTTGAATTCTACACAAAGCTACATTTCAATGTTTTTATTGTTAATACAGAATAATGAAATCCAAAAGTTGGAGGCTGTTTTTATTTGTTTGAAATAAACTTAATTCACAAACTGGAAGGAATAAATTTTAAAAAATCCCCAAACAAAAAGCAGAAAAGGGTCCTGAGGATTACATATCCTGGATCCTTGTATAAAAAGCCACCTCCACGGATTAATCCATTTCTTTCAAATAGAGAGGAGGTAGGTCTCTTATCCCTCCTCCTACAACTGGAGATTTGCAGTTCCCCACAGAAGAGCACGATACTCATGCTGTACTAGGAAAAACAAAGTAAAAAGAATTTGAAATAGAGGCAGCACCGATCCTCTTTTAAACATCTTCCTGATTTTATTATTAAGTTTTAGGGTTACACAAGCACAAACAGTACTAATGAAATTAAATGTACCCAACGGTGCCCACTAGAAAATGAGATGTTAATTCACAGCCTGGCTTCAGTAGTTTAAGGGGTTTTTTTGTTTGTTTGTTTTTGTTTGTTTGTTTGTTTCTTCCTCCAGTCCTCTAAAACTGAAATGAGGGAATGCTTTCCACTGATTTTAAGATAAATAAAGATTACACTGCTTTATGTTTTGGACTTACTTTCTGCAAGCTAAGCCTGCACATAGACAGAATCACTGCAGACTTGCAAAGGTCTCAAATAGGGCTTATTGGAATGGTCATCAGGATGCTCCTACCCACCACACAAGGACGTCTATCAGATCATACCAGGATCTGCTGTACAGCCTTTCAGTGCTTAAAGGCTGATTTCCTAGCTGCAATTCTATATTGATGCATTCCTCTTTCTTAAGCAGGAAGATTATTAGTGAGCAGTGGGGTTTCATTATTTACTTAAAATAAAAAAATATTTTTAAAAAGCTTGATTTCTAGTAAAGCATGTAATTGTACTTGAATGTTATTTTTTCTGTCCATAACATAAACAAATACATAATTAACTTCCACAGCTTTGTGAGATCTAAATTATAAAACAAATATTTTCATTTTTACTTCACATTTCAGCAGTTTGTTACTAATATGACTGTGTGCCTGAAGAAAGAATTACTGCTACTGTATTTATAAAAATACAAAACATTTCTCTATAGTATTAAGAAAATACCCATGAGTATTATTATATTTGTTGGCATAAAAATGTATACAACATTTAAAGCAAATAGAGTTCCATTATCATTACTTATTGAAGAAAACTACAGTCTAAAGATTTTGATTTTGTTTTCAGATGTCCATTTTCTTCTGGATCAAGAAGACTGCAGGTGTTGCGATATTAATAGAGTTGACATAAATAGAAAGTAACTGACTAAATTAAAGACATGATTCATACCAGAGAGAGAAATCTCCCCAGATAGCACTTGTATAGTATTTTTAAGCACTTCTGATGTTAAACCAAATGTAGGTACATTGTGTTTTGAGTTAAAGACACAGCTTTTTAAAATGAAAACATCAGGGATTTATGAAGGGAAGAAAACCACTTGGATATGTTTTCTAGATTAGTAGTGTGACACAACAAAAAAGTGACCTCTCTGTGGTCCTTCCCAGTTAACTGCATGGTTGCCATTGTGCTGTAATTTTAGCTGATTACACATTAGTTCATTTAGCTTTGTTTCCTCTTCCCCACTGTGCCATACTATTAAACTAATGCAAGGGGCCTGGTATCCCTCTGTGCACAGAGCTGGTATTGTCATAGTGTAATAAGGATACATCCAGTCAAACAGCATGGTGTAGCTGGTCTTTGTGTTTAGTGCAAAGGCAATCCCTCGAAGATCCCTTGCCAGCCCGATCAACATACGCTGTCAGTGGGAAAGAGACACAGTAATTGATTTTCACGTTAGCACAGAGCAGATGGAGTAATAATCAGCCAATAATGACCACATATCTGATTTTGATTCATTAGGTTAAATGTCTCGCTCAAATCTTTTTTTTTATAAAAAAACACAAAGATTCTTTTAACAAACAAGGTTTCCACAAGTTTTATAGTGATAACACTGGCAAAATGCTTAGGAAACGCTTTTGATTCTTTGATATGTTATCCTAATGAATAATGCAAATTAAAAGATAATATATGAATACTGTGTATTAAAGTTTAAAAGTGCTTCCTGTATTAATATATTTAAAGTAACAATAACAATAAAATGTGAATTTAAGCTTGTAATATTTTGAATGAGGTGTAAGACTAACTGATACTCATAACAAGCTACAATTAAGGTTGCACTGAGATTCTTACTGTACTGTTATTTTAACATATGTTTCAGGCTTTTTTTTTTTTATAAGTATTTTTCCATGTTATGTTTCTTCAAAAAGCAACTTTTTTGTTTACAAAAGGCCATACAAATCTCTATCTGTATTAACATTAGTTCTGAGATGATTTTTTTTTCCCCTTTAATGACTGAAGTGTGGCTTCAGAAGCCTTCTAGCACAAACGCAGACAACATTTTATGCATAGATAATTAGCTCCTAGAAAAGGATGTTTTCAGGATAATTAATAGACATCAGTAAGAAACACTAGTGAATGAAAAATATTTGAACAATTTAAACATACTTTTCAATTTACTTAGACATAAATACTCTTTTTTGATAATTAAGTAGTTTTAATAAATTTTATCCATGTGTTGAACAGGGTTTGTACTTTTTTTTTTTTTTTTTCATAATAAAAGACCACAGTACTGCAGAGTCTGGTAAAAAAAAAATAAATAAAACACAGAAGCATGGCAAAAAATCCAGTAAGGGGTTCTCTCTTTAAAACCAGTTTTCAATAATGTACCACTTGGTGCTAACACTGTAATATTTATAGTGCTGAGAAATACAAAAGGTAAGATTCACGTATTAATTTTAATTGATCACCTAAAGAGCAAATTATGGCTGATGCCTTGTTAAACAGCTAAATGTAATCTTACATAAGGGCTAATTTCTACTTTTCATACACAGACCCATTAGTCCAACTGTCTTAGATAGCACGCACATAGATTTATCCAAGGATAAATTGAGTTCTCTACAAAACACTGGTGATGTTGCTAGGAGTATTTTAATATTTGCATTTCCTTTCTGTTGTGCATTGAAATGGCCTGAACTTGCAAGATGCTGAGAGGTCTCAACTCTCATTAACTTTAATGGGACTCTGAAATCACTAGAGAGGAAGTCTTCAATACTGTGAAGATGCAAAATAAAATTGTAACTTTATATTCATCTGTATTTTCATACTTTGTGTGCTGTTTTGTCCACACAGAAAGTAACTGCTTAGCAGACATGGTGGCCAAAACATAAAAGAATGACAAGAACTCAGCAGCAACACTTTATACTACTTTCCAAAGGGATACAGACATGCAAGAATATATACAAGGAAGTGGAAATCTTCCAGATTGATTTTGGTTCCTTTGCCTAACCTAGCCACAAAAAGAGGAGACAATCAAGACTGCACAAAAGAAAGGCCGGAACAGGGAAAGAGGGGAGCTACAGCCCCTGGCAAGACATGAACTTGCTTTTGTTTCAGGATGTGCTTGGAGAGAAAGAGTTCACCATCTTACTGTGGTCTCTAGAAAAAGACAAGCAGCCAAACCCATATTCCTCTGACATACTTATTCTGTCTTTATAAAAACAACTGGTTGTAAGAAAACACTCATTTGCATATATATTTAAGAAACAGTTTGGTTGTGAGACTTTAAAAACTGTTAATAAGCTGTTCAACTTTCTTTAAACTATGGTCCCAGATTTCTGGGAACCTACACAAACACCAGGCGATTTCAGACACCATTTGACCTTGTGAATTCTAAAGAAAGGAGAACTACATAAATGAAATTTCTTAGTTTTCTGTTCTTTAAATTCAGGTATTTTTATCAAAAAGCCATACCATTAACCACACTACTCTTAGTAAATTACCTCAATCTACAAGGCACCATATACTCTTGTCCTGTAAAATCCCAGCAAACTCATTGGTTTAGATATTATCTATCCGAACTCAACTTTATAAAATAACACTGCCTACAGCTGGCAATGTCCAAACAGCCTAGATAATAGCCTACAGAATCTTGAGATAAATCCTGATCCATTTAAGTCACTGATACAAAAACCTTTAAACTCTAACAGGAGCAAAAATCACCCTAGACTCCATGCTTGCTTTAATCACATTTAGTAAGACACCCCTCCCCAAACTCTATAATCCCAAGACAGTCTAGTTTTAGTTCATTATGAGTTTTCAAATAGCACTTATGTGCATAAAATTTATTAATGACAAGCAACATTATAGAGTTATACATCTACTTTTTGTCTGTCCTCCTGTGGGATTTCAAGTGCCTTGCAAACTTAACAGAGTAATTTGAATACATGAAGCTACTGCTTCACTCACAACTGAACATCAGCCATTTCTGGGGCAAAAGGAGAGCTGATAACACCACCAGCGACTGCAAAACAAGTAAGATGAGAAGTGAAGAAAAGTAAATACAAGAAACATAGCAAGAGGAGCTTGTCAGTGGCATGTGGGTTTATACATTGCTCTTCTTGCTAATGAAACAATTTTGCTCAAGTTTCAGTTTTGAAATATTCCTCCCTGCATGTCTTAAGTAAGGTTTATTTAAGATTAACTAAAACAAAGCAATTTTTTAAATTAAGTATTCTGTTTCAATGTCCCAAAGAAGATTTTTCAGTGGATTTTTCAGTGGAAAGGAGCTGAAGATTGAAACATTCACAGAAAAAAACCCTATGACTTGCCAACATATGCCAAGTGTCTGACTAACGCAATTTAAAACAGACGAGACTACTCACGCCACCCACCCCCAAAACGGGGCTTGTAATGGAAAGCCTGACAGACCCTTAACTATAGTGGCACTACTGGGTGCAGCTATAATATTACCCTCATAATTCTACTATATAATAACAACAAAGGAAAAAAAAGGTGAAGGGTCATTGCGCTTTGTCTTTAGAATTAAGATGGCTGTCTTCATCCTTACAGCATACTCTTAATTCTGGAGACACGTCTTAATAACCTCTAAATAGTTCCAACAAAAGAGCCGTGTCAGAGGAATGAGCAGGCCCCAAGGTGTTTCAACTGGAGTGTTTTCATCTGCCTTTATTGCTCTATCCCTCTCCAGAATTAAGGCAATAACCTGTGATAAATTATTCAGGAACTGCTACAGGGATCAAAGCAAAATCATTCTGTTAAAGTGCTGTTTGCAACATTTGGCACTTAGTGTGAAAACTTTTAATGTGTGCAAGCTGAAAATCAAGGATTTTAAATAATTTAACAGCATGGAGTTTCTACAAACCAGCTAAAGATAGCATGTTGCTATTTAACTGCTTTTTCCTCAGATCCTTTTTTCCATGCATTTCTAGCAAATCTGATGATGTCACAACTATAATCAAAGTACTACTGACATTGTGGCTACCTAGTCGATATATTACTTAATCGGATTGTCAAGAGAAACCTTGAAATTCTTAGAAGAAAATTAGTCACTCTTTTAATACTAGGTGTTTTACTTATCAATATAAAAACTTAAAGAAGGAAGTAGAAAAAAAGGAAGAAGAAAAAAGGAAAGCAAAGCACATAATTACTTAAGCCATCTTCAATTATATTTGATCTCCCTGGAAAATAACCCTAAACCTATGTTTTGTATGCAGATGTAATGATTACAAATGTATTTTAAAAAGAAAGAGCTCCCTTGTTGCGACTGTTTTTCAATGGTGTATTTCAGAAATATTAGAAAACTAAGAAAAACCCTAGCCAGTTAGAAAGTCCTAGTAAAAACCACAAATTAAATGAATTTGGCAGTCCTGGACCATTTTCATAGTGATATTTTAACAGTGTCATCTCCCCGTGGATCAGAATACTAAGCATTTTATTGAAGAACTGAACTGTTTTTGTTTTCAGTACTTGCAAAATGAAGTACCTGAAAGCTCTTTTGCATGTATTATTTATTCATCATGATAGAAAAATAGCTTTAACCTAATAAATTATGTTTAAGAGAATTTAGAGCAAAAGTTTTGTTTATGATAAAGCAACAGATTTAGTTCTTTATCAGTAGCTTAAAGCACCAAGTTTTCTTTATACAAATTAGACAGATGGTGCTTACAGTAGAATTTACTAAAGGTCTGTCACAACAAATGCAGCCAAGCTGCATATTTAATCACTGCAGAACCTTGTCTACCTGCAGCTGCCAACTGCTAATCCAATTTCCCTGATAAATGTGGCAAGAGACACGATCAGCAATAAAGAGCATCTAACTCCATTTTCCTGCAGGGCGTCTTTTGATGAACATTTAGGACGGAAGCACGGAGTGCACTGTGTGGCCCTGGCTTGTGGCAGCTGCATGCATTTTGAAGACACAGTTCTCAGGTTACTCACTTAATTCTGCCACTATCATTATGTTGCTATTGATCTCAGTAGCTCTTGTCTACACAGCATTACTCTAGATGAAGCTGAATCAGGCAGTTATCATGCATCAAACTTGCTCAAAAGCCTGGAGATTTCTCCTTAATTACTTGTGATTTTATTTGCAAATACCGTTAAAGTGTAATCAAGCAGTCACTTTCCAGGGTCGTTAAGAACTTGCTAGTTTAGGAATATATCACTGGCACTCCATTAAAATTTCCCGACTAAGATAGATTCAAGCAAACCAGACAGGACCACTGCAAAATTATTTTAATAACCTGAATCCTCATATAAGAGAAATAGTTTCCTACAGAAAGGGTAATGCTATCAAATGACCTCTTTGTTCCAATTTTTTAGGTTTTGTAACTTGAAAATGTAGGAGATGAATCCAAGATAGATGAACTGTGTCTATCTAACAAATGAAAAGTTATTAAAATTAAATACATATAGCAACAACAAATGAGGAAACTAGAATTAAGTAATTGTTGAAACAACCTTAAGTACTATTTAAAAAAAAATTATTAGCTTAAGTCAAGCAATTATTGTGAACTGTTCATCTTCTGGTAATGTCACAGATCTACTGCAGACAAATTATTTACTAAGTA
Organism: Athene cunicularia; assembly: GCF_003259725.1. Lineage (NCBI taxonomy): Eukaryota > Metazoa > Chordata > Aves > Strigiformes > Strigidae > Athene > Athene cunicularia. The sequence goes on along the minus strand of NW_020799117.1, from coordinate 18,156,201 downwards.
TTTCTAGTATATGTTTATTTTTTCTATGAAAGGAATTGGATAAATATGATGATGTAGTATTTAAGTTTCCATCATATTTTAAAATAGCGAATTAAACATTACTGTTAGGGTTTCTTCAAAATTACCCTGTATAGCTGAAGCAAGCACTCCAGTGAGCATTGTTAACTATTTATTCAGTGACGGTAGAAGGGGATCTCTTTAATGCAATAATGCTCTAATGTATTATCATTCCTGATGATGCAGCTTCTATCTAGCAAGTCTTTTTCTTCCCTAAAATATACTGTTGTTTTGACACAAACAGCTTGCTACACTTAAGGATTTTACTAATAAAACATAATGTTGTGTTAGATATTATGACTGTTGCCACAGCTGAACTGACTTGTCAAATCAATCCTAATATGGCTCCCACAGGCACATAAAAACCTTATTTAGCTATCAGTTATCCTAATCACTTTGTTCAGTTTAAGGGTGCAATACTTCAAGACCAGTTCCTATTTATACATATATGCCCAGCCATTTAATAAAGTCTTGATTTATATAATAAATTCTTGTTTGAAAAAAATACTTTAAAGTGGCAGTGTTTTATCAAGTGTGTTACAACATGTCTCCTCACACCCCCAAATAAATATGTTAATATACACAAACAGGAGAGTTGCATGGCAAAGGGGAATATGACATGAAACAGGTAAGCTATCATCAAAGACAAATTTGTCCCTTTGATTATAAATGGGGCTCAAATGGGGTCACTTGATCTGCAAAGCACTTGAAAAATCCTAAGGCCTTTATAAAATCTTTGTACCAAGTTTATCTAGGATAGTAATTTGTAACCTTTGTATCTCTACTGTCTACATTCCTAATCATACGTATGTATACAGGTATAAATACACATTTAATTATTCAGGTATCTACATCCCAAGAGAGTCAAACAGAAGAGATGACAAGCTTGTGGCTAAATGCTTGCCTCACTATTAAGTTTTTCCCATCAATAATTTCTTTTCCTATAATTGAAATAAACTTACCTTTGCTTCTTCTTGTTCAAAACTACTGTTGAATATCTGAGTCACACTTTCAAACGAAACTGTGAGGGGGAGCATGAAATTCTCAAACTCATCCTCGTCTTCACCTACAGGAAAAGAAACCAAAACAAAACAGCAAAAACATCACATCATATTCAGTGTTGTTTGGAAGGGTCAGTCTCTTAGACTTTTATAGAAAAATCTCACTGACATCATGGGAACTTTCACATGATCTACAGGAATAAAACCCCTGAGTTTTCACATCTGAGTTATAAACAAAGACGACAAATTGTCAACCGCAAAGATCTCGTACCAGACAGGCACATCTCTACATTTCATATCTTTCTCCTCTTCATAATTGTTTCCTCTGTTAACCTGGCAGCATTTGTTCAGTACTTGAGAATAATATTCCCATACAAAAGTCAAGACTTAGCAGATAGACAATGTGAAATGTAAAACTGAAATAATTAGACCCTTCCACATGCACATTTCGTAGCATGATGTTTAAATCTGTTTTTTATGATTGTATGTTATTTTTTTCTACCTCCTACCTATTTAGTATACAGAATGAAGCTGCCATGGAAATGGGGTTAACCCCATGTGTTGAGGTTATTTCATGTGACACTATTGCTTCATTTGTTTCAGAAAGTGTGAATTTAGAGTAAAAGAAACAAGATGTTGTGGTTAGGGAAAAAAAAGAGATTGCCTTGGTTAGACAGCTGAAGGATACCCTGGATATCCGGATTGTTTCTGTTTTGTCATGACACTAAACAATTAACTATAAACAACAACTTTTCAGAAATGGCAATTTGCATGAGGATTGGTACTCACACTACGTATCTTTAGGCCCTTAATGAGGGCCTTGCTTCTTGCACGGAGTTCCCCTTGAGAGTAATTCAGAGTAGGAATTTAATTTATGTTCTCTAAAGAGCTCTTTGCTATAGGGCTTCTCTCCCTTCTATCTTCATTGGCAAATTCTGGTAAACTAAATTGCAACTGAAGTTAGGAGGGGTCTTTTGTCTGTCAAATTGGTTGTGCAAAGTTACTGTAAGCTTTACAGTTTAGTTTCTACACTTCAATACCCACCTGTAAAACAGGCCCAATTTTAGCTTCTTCTCTCCAGGGATACTGCAAAGCCAAATCACTCACCCCAGGACAACCATAAGACAGACAGAAAAGGCCAAGAAGAAAAAAGGCCAGGAAGAAAAAATAGTCACAACTATTTTTGTCCAGATGACAACACAGAAAAAAAAAAAAATCAAAATATTCAGTAGCTTCTCATTAAGCTAGGATAACACATCTTCTGAACTGAAAGAGGCAAATATCCTCGGAGACAAATAATTGTGATCCTGCAATTAAAACTGCCTCATAACAATGTAAATATTTACAATGGAGAGGAAAGTTGCAGAGGCAATCCCAATTATGGCATTTCCTCAGTACTGAGTATTTAGCTTTGTGACCTGAAGTGCTTCCCTTTAATACAGGGCTTTCATATCCAGTTTTCCAAATTTTCTTAAAAAGCAAAGTAAATATTTTCAGTAACTCACTGCTACTGCACTGGTCAGACAGAGTTACGGAACCTTCAAATCGCAATGTATGGTCAAGAACTTTCTTAAACTAGCAAAGTAACTGACCAAATCTGTGACCTGCATCCTGCACCTGCAGCAGAACCAAAGAGGGTGAGATGCTTTGTGCTAGATTTCAAAGCTACTGGTTGCAGCAATAGGATCTGGCAAACTATGGGAAAATCCAGTCCTGTCCATCTTTTCACACCTCCTCTGCCATCATCTCTCTGCTCCTTTCAACGGGAGTCAGTCTTTTTATTTGTCATTTCCAGACCCTTGTGTCCATTTCTGATTACTCACAAGTAACCCCAGACTATTCATCCAGCTTTTTGTTTCTATTTCCTTTGTCAACTCCAGCTCCTCAGGCAGTTTCTCTACAGTATTAGTTTCTGTGCTCCTAATCTCCTTCCTTGACCACCAACAGCTTCCTCTTACACTCCTAGGAGTTAAACTGTTTCTATATGCACTGTATATCCTGACACTTTTCTCCTTTTAATTGCTTATCAGATTTTCCTCAGAGCAAATAATTAATAAATAAAGACCAATCATTCAGAAAGAGTCCCACGCTGGTATTGTCCTGTGCCAGCATACAGAACCACAGAAGACACCTGGATACTGCTCTGTGCAGGACCAGGACTCGGTTGCCATTTATAGAGTTCTCAGGAGAAACCTGAATTATCACAAGATAGCAAAAGTAATACTCCATTTCCTCTATGAGTGCTGCACATCACTGGAAGACAATCTCCATGAAGATACTATGTACATATCTGAATTCCAGATGAACCCTTCCCAAAGGCAGAATCTCAAGCATACTTTGTTCAAAAGTTAAGACCACCACAGAACTACCAGAATGTTCAATGCTGACCGGGACCAACACTTCAATATGAAACCAGCTAGTTCTAGAAACGGGGTAAGGGGAAATGTTATGTGCTACTTTTCTTTTAAATTTCAGTGGAGGCAGTGAGGAAAGAATATACAATTAGGATCCTATATAGTATTGCACTATAAATAATTTGTAAGTTTTAGAAAAGCAACACAAATTACTACCTATACATTTCTTTAGCACTCCTGTACAAGCCACATTCACATCCCATGAACAGTAAAGTATTAATAAGAAAGAAATTCTAAAATAATCTACCATGGTAAATTGTTCATCTTCCATAATTCAAACTATGTATACACATCCTTATTATGTCCTTTGAAAGAAAAGAGATGCCCTCACTTGTGAGTCACAGTAGATCTGTGCACAGCTTACAGCAATAGTGTTTTAAACCTGATTAACTTGGAGAGGTTTGGCACTGAGCATGACTGCATACACCTGTAAGTATGGGACATTGACAAATCATGCTGAGCAAGCTCCTGAAGGTATTTTCTACAGCTCAGATATACTCCTTCCAGTAATGCAGAAGAAAAAGTGATGAAAATTTTTTAATCCTAATAAAAACTTTTATTTAAACATAACTTTGACTGGTGTTCTTGTATTAGTTTTGATATGCAAAAGAATCTTCAGTTTAGAAATCTTGGACAAAATGATGCAATTCTAAATGCCAACAAAACTATTAAAAACATAACCCAGGGCACATAAGGAATTCAAAGCCTAATTATATTCATATGAGGTTAAAGTAATTCAAGAGAAACCAAGGCGCATTTTGAAGTAAATACCAATGAATGTATTACTATTCTTTCCTACTACAATTAAATTTTGCCTCTCACTCCAACAGCACATTGATTAAAATGTAAATATTCTGAATTTACTGTATTCAACTAATCTCCAAAAAAATTTCCACATCAAACAATTACTTAAAACAACCGCCACCAATAAAAATTCATTTTAATTTTGTTTCCACGTAAATTATTTAACAACCACATAAAAGGATTTTATATACAGCTCTTCATTTAATTTGGAAAAAAAAACAAAACAGAGAAGACAATTGGTACAATGTTTTTTTATCTAAACCGGCCAGTTTCCCATTTGAAAATATCTTTTGATTCACAAGGTAAGAATACGGCCATTTAACACTTGCACAAACACATAGGAAGGACAGTTTGCGTTCACCTTAACTTTTGGATCCTAAAATGCAACTTAACACCTGTTTCTGTCTCTAGATGTGCTTTTCTATCAGTTCAAACCCAAAAAAATTTATTCCAGTAGGAACACAAAGAACAGTGCTCACAAGACGGACATACGTTTTTTCCAAATACTCCTAATCACAGAATGGTTTGGGTTGGAAGGGACCTTAAAGATCACCTAGTTCCACCCCCCTGCCACGGGCAGGGACACCTTCCACCAGCCCAGGTTGCTCACAGCCCCGTCCAACCTGGCCTTGAACCCTGCCAGGGAGGGGGCAGCCACAGCTCCTCTGGGAAACCTGTGCCAGGGCCTCACCACCCTCACAGGGAAGAATTTATTCCTTCTCTCTAATCTAAATCTGCCCTCTTTCAGTTTAAAACGGTTACCCCTCATCCTGTCCCTATACCCCCTGATCAAGAGTCCCTCCCCATCTTTCCTGTAGCCCCTTTCAGCCCTGGGAGGCCGCTCTAAGGTCTCCCCAGACCCTTCTCTTCTCCAGCTGAACCCCCCAACTCTCTCAGCCTGTCCTCACAGGGGGGTGCTCCAGCCCCTGAGCATCCTCGTGGCCTCCTCTGGCCCTGCTCGAGCAGGTCCATCTGCTTCTGCTGTTGGTACCCCAGAGCTGGACACAGCCCTGCAGGGGGGTCTCACGAGAGCAGAGCAGAGGGGGAGAATCACCTCCCTCGCCCTGCTGCCCACACTGCTCTGGGTGCAGCCCAGCACACCGTTGGCTTTCTGGGCTGTGAGTGCACGTTGCTGGCTCACAGTCAGTTTTCCATCCACTCATACCCCCAAGCCCTTCTCCTTGGGGCTGCTCTCCATCCACTCCTCACCCACCCTGGATTTGTGCTTGGGATTGCCCTGACCCATAGGCAGGACCTTGCACTTGGCCGTGTTGAACTTCATGAGGTTTGCACGTCTCACCTCTCCAGCCTGTCCAGGTCCCTCTGGATGGCACATCCCTGGCCTCCAGCGTGTCAACCCCACCACACAGCTCAGTGTCATTGATGAACTTGCTGAAGGTGCCTCAATCCCACTGTCCATGTCTCCAACAAAGATGTTAAACAGCACTGGTCCCAGCACTGACCCCTGAGAAATGCCACTTGTCACTGCTCTCCACTTGGGACATCGAGCTGTTGACCACAACTCTCAGTATGACCATCCACCAATTCCTGATCCACCGAGTGGTCCATCCATCAAATCCATGTCTCTCCAATTTAGAGAAAAGGATGTTGTGTGGGACAGTGTTAAATGCTTTGTTAAATGCTTTGCACAAGTCCAGGTAGAGGATGTCAGTTCTCTTAACCACAAATGCTGTAATCCCATCATAGAAGCCACCAAATTCATCAGGCACAACATTTCAGATCTTGTAGAGTTGTTAATACAGAGGAATCACAACAACCTCTATCAGCTTGTAGACAGCCATAAGTCAACATGCCTGCATTTTGTCTGACATATATTTATACAACCTCTACTTGAGATGTGTTTTTTAACACCTGTCAGCTTGTTTTTGTTTTTTCCCCTCCCTGTAGGAAAAGTTACTGAAACTGCATGTGTAACACATTTTATATTAGAAAATGTACCTATTGCTTATGTTATATAACACTGAACCAGTATGGAAAGCAGTTTAACTGCAAGCAAACGCAGGTCCAGCTCACAGTCGCTATTCTTTAAGAAATGCTGATACATGTGATTCGGTCTTGGCTTGAAGTTAACTGTTTTCATCACTGTTCAGCAATAGACAGAACAGTCAGCCAGTATCAGCAAGGGAAGTAACAACTCCCTTTGGCTTGTCGCTGTCTGTGTCAGTCTCTCCTGCACACATGTTGCCTAGTTAAGTCCTCACACGAGGGCTGGAAATCAGCACACAAAAGACTTGCCTTCTTAATTTTTGAAGGCCCTCATCAGTGGCCTCTCTCAGAGCACCTACAGGCATCCATCCTCATGAAAGTAGTCTGTAAAGCAGATCCTCAGCAGACATAAGCCCACAACTGTGAACAGGGCCTCTGATCAGAAAAGAGGTTATTCGAGACTTGCTTCATTCTTCACCATCAGCTTCTTTAACACATGACTTGTTTCAGTGTTCATTTTGAAAAGCCCAGCCTTCTCTATTTAGGCAACAGAGAGCTAACCATACAGAGTTCTGCATTTTACTCCAGTGGCCAAGGCCTGGATTCAAAGTCACTAAGTCCTTCATCACATCTAGCTTATAAGCATGCACAGGGTTTTACTTGCATCTAACCTCTCTAATTTTGAAAAGACAACTCAAAACTTAACCCCAAGTGCATGTTTAAGTCTTGCCGGTTGAACCGCAGAACTCTTGTCAGTGTTTATTAAAACTAAGAGGGTATTTGTATACTGGGAATTTGCATGAAGAAGTGAAATAAAAAACCCCTTTTACTAGAAGCTGGAAGGTTCTGGCATAATTGGTATGTCACCTGGAAACACAAAACACTTAGGCACTTACTGTTGTAAATCCTTACAGTTAATATAAAAAGTGTTTCGGTGCAAAAATTCAACTAACCTTGCTTATTTCTTCAACAGAAGGAAACAAACACAGTGTTATTGCTTAATGCCATAAATCTCAAGAGTTGATAGGTAGTGATTTAAATACTATGTTAACATATTTACCGTACAATTAAGCTGCTGTTTGATTGGTTTAATGACCTTAAAAATTCATAGTACTACACAAGACAGCAAGGTGTCTCAGGGACATGGGAGGAAGACCTTACCTAAATCTACCATGAGAAGACGAGTGAGAGCAGTGTAGAACACTGTCCGGCACCTAAGGTCACTGAGGCTGTAATTATCACTGACGCCCAAGAAAGGGAAGTGCTTACTCTGTTGAAACACAAAGCATATGGAAAGTTATGTATTCTACAAAAGTTACTACACACAGGTAACATAGTAAGAAAACTTACTGTGTGATTTTGAAGCATGAATTTCACAGCCTCTATTTTCACAAGTTTTTTCAGGAGACTATAAGTAGCAGGTGTTAAGGAATAATCAGCCTCGCAGCATTATGATTACATCATCAAGTTGTACAGACTTTCAGGAATTTTCAGTGAGGAAAAAGATCCTAACTGAAACAACAACAAATGTACATTAAAAAATATCTGATTTTAATCTAGAAATACATCATAGATATTCTTTAGAACATTAAAGACTATAATCTATTATTAATTAAAGCAATTACTTTTCATGGCATACATTCTACTCACAAAAGAGACGAATGAAGTAAATGACTTTTATAATTAAATGGAGAGTTTCTGATAATAAGTGGCATTGTTTTTTCCTCAGATAGACCCATATCATCAGCATGTAAAAAAAAAAAGTAGTTTTGCAACTTCCTGCACTGAAGATGACTGGCACTTAATGGGACCAGCAGCAGCCCTGAGCAGCACTGGAGTAAGGGTCTCAAAATCATGGAGGCGATCTTTCATCAAAAATCACATTTAATTTGTTTCAGTTTAAAATAAAAGATATAAATGAGAAAAATATACTTCATACATACTAAGATAAGTTAAACATTTTAATGGAAGTATTTTCAGATATTTAAGAACTGAATGGAAATTTCTGAAGAACATAAAAAGTCTCAGAGCCAGAGCAAAGTCCCTAACAAGGTGGTACAGCCGGGAAGTTTGCACATTATCCGTGTATACTTCTCACAGGTGAAATACCTGTTTCGCCAATTTTATAAAGTATAAAGCAAATCTAATTGACTACTGCTAAGCATGAACTGAAATCTCCCACTCCACAAACTGGCTAACTTCAAGCCAGTGCCAGTGCAGACAGCAGGTAACTACAGTTGTACAGCACTGGCCCCAGCCACCACGCTCCGCTCTCAGAGCCAGCCCCTCTGGAAGCTCGACTGGTCTGCTCCAGGCACAGCACTAGCAAAGCTACGTGACTCCTGGGCTGAAGTTCCTGGCCCTGGTCCAGCAGGATAAGCTTGAGTCTGTTTGCACCTGCTTGTCTACAAAGGCTCCCAGGGAGACGCACACTAAATGACACAGACGCAACGTCCTTCCTGGGCTGCATATATTCTACAGATCACATATTCTAGCATGACTTACTAGGTAGTTACACCTGATGAAATGTAGTATTTTTCTTAAGGTTTCTTTTAAAAAAGAATGAAAAATAGTATTAAATCAAAAGTTGAGTTTGCAGGTACTATGTTATAGAAGCCCTTGGGGTTCAGACAGTTAAGACTTGTTTCACAACTTGAATCCTTTCCTTGCTGTGTGAATGATGAACATCTTTAATAGCATAAACACACACTAACTCCCTGTCTCAGATGACTCAAACATCTGGGGTTGGGCAGACGAGACAGTCCTGTGTACTCCAAAAGAGCCATGCTGACATCTTTGTGAGCTTTTGTACAGAGGTAGCCACTGCTGTGAGGGATGTTTGCAAAACAGGAGCGAGAGAATGGCCAGAGCAGTGGCCTGGATTTTCTCACTCCCGCTTCTCCTTCATTTGACATGAAATTGCTGTATGACTTTCAGAAAGTCAGTTAAATTCCACTGTCTCAGTTCTGCATCTGTAAAACGGGGATTTAAAAGGCTTTGTGATATCCAAGTATACTAATATACTTTTTCAGGAATGCCATAGAAAAATTCAAACCCCAGAAACATTCTTAAGCATTGATGGCATCAAACGAATGAAATAATTTACGGGCTTGTACATTCTACAATGAATATTATAAGAACAGGACTCATTAGTTTAGCAAACACTGTTGATCCCCTGGCATTGATGTTGTTCTTTAAGAAATAATCAGTATGACTGCATAACTCCAGACCGTACAGTAGTGCCTACAGTTCTGTACAAACACAGAAGATTTTACAAACAGATATCCATAACACTTTTTATTGTTACTATTTTATTTCTCCTTTTTTTTTTTTCTTTTTTTTTTTTAATTTTTTGAGTGCTTGCCTCGCTCTGCCATTCCTGTACATAATTGATTGAAGAGTTCGATTACTTTTATGGGAATAAACAATTTCCCTTTTCATTTTAAATAGATTAAATTATTTTTAAATGGGTAAATGTGTAAGAATAGGTTTTATAGCTGCTGTTGGAAAAATCTCCTAATCTAGTTTTAAGATGATGTTCCTCTGTCAATCCATAACATTTGACATAGCATTACCTGGTTTTATATTGCAAAGCTATATAGTTGGGGTTTTTTCCCCCGTTACAAGGGAGAACCTTTCATAACATAATGCTAACAAAGACATGGATAAAGAATTTTTGAGAAACTATAAATATTCTACCCCAAGTTGCTGCACAAAATAACAATGAAATTGTAGGTATTTTGCTAAAAAAATATAAAGTGGAAAACTTAATTATTAGAAAGAACTAAACATGCATGAGGGAGTACTCTGGCTTCAAAGACATAAAGGAATGACTAACATATTCCATTATGTAAATGAATTCAAAGATATTTCACAACTGATCAGCTAGGAGGGACATAATGATTTATAATTCAAATAACTGAGCTTTGAAATCAAATTGGGCTAATATATTTCTAAATATGCAAACCTGGAATAATTGTGAAAATAATGTAAACCATGACACCAGCTCCAACTGTTTGTTGCCTTTGTTGTTAATACTGGTTTATGTTTTTTCTTCTTTTTTTTCCTGTTATATAGTATGGTTGCTGGAATTCTGGTTTGCTTTTAATTCCAGATTATCCTTTAGAAAAAGACTATTACACACATAAAGAAAGAAAAATACCAATTTCTAAGAGTGCGTAGAAGCTGACTGATGTACAGGAAAGTACTAAAATTAAATAAATTATTATTTTAACCTTTCAGGCTAGCCACAATTTAATCTGTATCAAATACTGAAAATTGATCCACTGGACCCAGCATATTAACAATACACTATTTCTTTCAAAGCAATATATACTTAATGCCTTTTAAAAAACCCCTAATATAATGTGAAAAGGCCAAAGTTTACAATGCCAGGAAGTAGTTATAAACTACTTCATATGTTTGAAATAAAAAGTACTTCAGTATTATTATTAAAAAAAACTATTGGTAGAGTTTTTAATAGGAAAAAAATACATATCTTTAAAAGCCAAAATGACCAGTGAAATTGGGTTGTACATCATTTTCTGGGAAAAAGGAAAAACAGCCTCGACAGGTGTAATTTATCATTTTTCTGATTTAATACCAAAGAAATATATTAAAATAATAAAAAGAATCCTGAAATCCTCAAAATTTGTAGTGATAAATAGCCCTCCCTGTCTTTATTGCATTATGCCTACTAACAGAAATATTGCATGGTGGATTTTGCCAGACAAGGACGATTATTTTCCAATAAAAAGTTGCATATTAAATTCCAGCACAAAAGTGGGTGTCTAATACTTTTGAAATCTTTTATGGTTTGCCAGGGAACACAATTTTAAACTTAACTAATACAACATCACAGTGAAGTGAACCAGCATTAAAGCTGCCTTTGTACAGCCCCACCCATCTAAGCAGAGAAGCTACTGTTCTCATAATTTTTGTTTGAAGTATTTCTACTGAAAAGTAATTTAATAAATTTTAGGTATTTATGTTTTCAGTTAATCTCTCTTTTTACTAGTTTTTAAACATTTCACATCGATGTTTAAGATGTGTATTTATGAAGGCAGTGCTGCTTTACATCCTGACCGTGCATAGGGGTCTGAAACTGCTCTTGCAACAGTTAGCAAGTTCCTGAAAAGAAAAAAAAACAAACCACAATTTCATCACAATTCTACTCTTCAGGAACTTAGGTTATTAAATATCTACTTTTTAATCTTTTCTAAGTCCTGATACTATCATATCTGTTTCATGAACAGAAACTCATTTACCGCAAATATAATCTGAGTAATTCGAAAACTAAAACCATCCAGACATTTCAGCCTTGGAAACTATTATTTGCACCAATAGTTTATACTGACCCTCATTTTTGAGAGCTACCGTGTGAATACATGGCTTTGAAAGCCTCCAGAAGACAACATGAAATGCTAGATGCTTTAGCAGTAATATAAACCCGATTATTTCAGCAAGTGATACATAAACAGGCAAGCACCTTAAGTTAGGTGCACCTGTTACATTTCTTGGTTACCTTGAAAAGTGTTTTGAAGCCTCCTGAAGCAATAAGTATATTGAGACAGCTCATTAGTCCTTATTAATGAAATATCTCCCCTTCTGTCAAATTCTTTAGTAATGTTTCACTTTCAAGTCCTTTCCACTGCTATTTCTGTGGTGCCATGAGAACACAAACACACACATATTTAAAAATAGCAAGTTAACTGCTTAATGGTATTTCAAGTAAACATATAAAAGTACACATTGATGATTTTCATGGAACAAAATTCACTTACAGAATGTGAAAACCCACACTCATCTTTCAACCCAAGGAAATATATTGAAATTCTTCTTATACAATTAGAGTTCTATGGAGAAATAAAATTATACCAATTGTCATATCCCAGGTGACTTGCCCTCTGCTTGTCTAACAATTTTCTCTAGAAAATTACTGAAAAGTTGTTTTTATTTTAAAATAGTGTATTTCAATATTGAATGTTTTCATGAGCTCTTGTGGTTTACTATCTGTTGTATACCTTTAAATACTGTGTCACATCATAATCAGCTACCACTTTTTTCTTAAAATCTTGTTCAACTGACTGAAAAATTAAAAGTGCAAACATCCAAGTTATGATAAGTGAATGTTAGAACAAGACACAAAAGCTTTGCAACAGATAGCAAGTTAGCATCCACGATTTGGGTAAGAATTTCATAGAAATACATGAACGCAGACAAAGATCCACATGTAAAGTCAATGTTACATTATTACACAGCAGTAGTAATGATGACAGTGACACAGTAAGGAACTCTGAATCAGGCAATGATAAAACACGCGAAGAGACTTGTGTTTAAAACCTCTTAACTCTTGTTTCATCTTAGTTGACTCATCCTCAAAGCAGAACCAGTCCTGTTCTCAACTGCTAACAGAATCAATCCTCTTCGCAGTATTGCTGAACTCATCAATAGTACTGACTTCAAGAAGATTAGGAATGGGATAGATGACCATAAGCAACTAGTTATATGATTTCTCTTTAGTTGGTAACAAGTAGTTGGAAATAAGCACAGCTTTTAAAAACTACGCATAGAAAAAGAAAACGAAAATGAATAAATATCCTAATTGGTTTAAAAATGTAGCATATAAAACAACATAAGTAAGTCTCATATTAATTTTGACCTTATTATTTTCAAATAATATGCCACATGCAATAAAAAGGATATCCAACAGAAAGGTCATTTAGAAACTGAAGAGTTCTTGAAATCACGGGCTCACATCTTCCCCAGTATTTAAGATTTGTAACACTAGAATAAACAAAAGAGTGACATTTTAGACATTTTTCTTTTTTTGAGAAGTTCAGTGCAAAAGCTCAGAGTAGTAGTGCATTATACTATGAATGTATTTCTGTGGTATGTCTTAGGATTTTCCATCTATGAGACAGAAAATGCCATAAAAACATGCCATAGCTCTTTCCTGAACAAGGGATTCAAACATTTTTGTAATATTGTAACAAATGTATCATTTTAAAAAAATCCATCATCTGTTATAATGAAATAAATTATCTGAAGCTTACCACTACTTATATGTATCTTACTCACTTTTCAACACAGTATCTGCCACTTCTGTACTATTTACCTGCCAAATTCTTCACAAGATGAAAACAAATGCTATAAATTCCCTAGAAAAATTTCCATAGGAGAAATGGGGCACAGGAAAACTAAGGGTCAATTCACAGAGCTACTGATATACCAAATCCCCAGTGAAACTGTACCTTGAAGTTCTTGTACTAATACCTATTTTTCCTCTTCCTTACACCAAACACTTCACAGAAGTCAAGATATATAGGGGATGCTTCATTCCACTAACTGCAACCCCTCTCAGACACAGCCATTTAGGAAGCATAGTCTGATTAATGAATCAATGCATAAGCTATGATACAGGGTAACACTAGACCTTTTATCAATCCTTGGGGAACACCACTTTTGAAGGAAAACTCTTATAGCTAGCCGTTCAGTGAAATCATACAGCTAACGCTTCCTCTACCACCTTCCATAAGTTAAGCATGAGACATGGAGCTGGGACCTTCTTCTGCACTGTGTACAGGTCAGTGCAAAGATGCCTAAGTGACCTGGGATGGAATCTGCTGTGTTCACCTACCACATTTATTAGGAGCTGAAGAGGTGGCATTAGCCTCCTTTTCAAACAAGGAGTGGTTACAACAATAAGTTAAGAGTCACTGACCTTGTAGCCTGTCATTTCCCAGCTTTTTTAGGGGAATGTCAGGTAGGCCAGTGTCAACAATCCTGCTGAAGTCTGAATGTCTGATATTTTCTGTTTCTGTTGTAAGCTCCAGCCAGTAAGACCAAGAGGAAATTAACCCCACCTCCCCCCAGTAACTCAAATACATTTCTGACTTAATTATACACTCACTGCTCGTAACTTTTTCTAGTATTCCTTTGACAATCCAAGTTAGGTTGACTGGCCTGTAACAATTTGCTGCTTCTTCCCTTTTTTGAAGGCAAGTACTATGCTCTACTCTTCTGGGACATCCATTATTACTCTCAATTGCTCAAAAACGCAAAAGAAAGTTGAATGTCCCTGCCCTCCAGACAGGGAGATAATGCTGCATAAGAGATTCCCAGCAGAATTGCTGGTACTGGATTCATTTGGAAAAATAAAAACAGGCTACCACAGCCTTCTGAAACAAATCATTCAAATAAAAAGGCAGCACGACCTTCCTGGCTCAGAAGCCCTGGCACCTATTCCCCATCACGATATCAAATCGCTAGGGTGTATCTCAAACTGCCAGATGATCGAGAATTTGTCTGCCTCAGTTTCCTTGTCTGTAGAATATGCATAATGAATCTGACTAAGCTGTCAGATCTGTTGATGAAAGACCACGAGGTAAGAGGTATAATCAGTACCAGCTATTTATACTGTAATGCAGTAGGATTTCAATTTGGGGAATACAGAACATGAAGATATGTTAAATGCCTTAAAATCAGCATGGATTATTACTTTTACATACTCACAGGCTAACGAATGTCGTACACCACACAAACTAAATCTCTTTTTCGGGAAGTTATAAACTCAAGACTGCAGTTTAAAGCATCTAACTGTTTAGTAGTGCTCAGGAAAAGGCAAATAACAATGCAATTATCAAAGCAATATTCCTCAATTTAGATTTACAAACAAACATTGATTTACTTTATAAAATCTCTATGAAGAGCTACAGAGGTTCAGATTGCCTTAAAGAAATAGCCCATTCTAGCAAGTCCATAATTCACAGTTTATCCCTACTATGGGGAGTTCTGGAGATGTTTATAGTTGCACTAAATCCTTAACAAGTATATACCATACAAAGCAATAAAAATGAATTTGGACTACCCAGATTTAACATCAATATCAAAATCATAAAGAGGTTATTTTGCAAAAGAACAAAATCTTTGTCCTTCAATAGCCAGATATAAGACATGTAAAGAAAAACAAGAAGTCAGTGACAGCTTGAAGAGAGAATTAAAACTGTATAAGGAAAGCTCTTCATCCAACATTCACAGTACTTTTGTACACATCTGTTCTTTCAGTTCATGGTTGTATTTGGATACTGAAAGATGGAGTAATAACATAAAAGCTAGAAAGTACTCATGAGTGAACAGAGGCTGAAAAATTTCAATTATAATCATAGCAATTCCCATTTCTGTTTCTGTCTTATCAGTATCTGGCAAGATGAAAGACACATAAAACATAGTATTTTAGGAAACTGCTACAAAACATTACAAGTATCTGAGATAATTTGTAAAGATCTGGAAAGGAATTTCATAATACAAAAAGCAGTTTTCCACTATATAAGGAAGTGAAACCAACGAATGAAAAAGGAGAAAAAATTACAGCTCTCGGAGAAATCATGGCAAGACACCACTTAAATCCAAGTGCTAGTGTCCTTGCCTCTTTCTCAAGTGGCTTATTGATTTAAAATATGAACTAAATGAAACAGAGTCAAAGGAACCAATCATAAAAGTTTCAGATGAGTCACAGAAAGTAAGAGCTTTGTCAAAAGCTATGCCAATGTCAAGTACACCAAAATATCTGTGGCAGATGAGCACTGAACACATTTTAAAGGCAAGCACAAAAAAAAGGCACAGTGTTTCCAATTCTAGTAACAATACCAGTATCAAAATACTGAACTACACAGACAAAACCAAAAGAGCAACAGTAACTCTGATCCATGCTGAAAGGCTATGACTTTGAAAAATTTAAACAGAAAAGCACTAAGAATCCAGTACACTTTCAAATGTTTGCTTTTAGTTTGACTTTAGTAAGACAATAAGAATAAAAGCTTAGCTTCTAAAAGCTGCAAAGATTCCCAGCTTTCCAACCTCTGAACCCTCCACCTTGCTATGAGACTTTTTCCTGTCAACATGACTGCTTACTAATGCTGTTCCATCAGCACACCAAACATCTCTTCCCTTAATACAGTGACTTAAAAGTATTATGTTAAGAGGCTGTATATTTTTAACCTAAAATCTAGAAGGGGAAGATAAATAATTATATATTCCAATTTACAATTCCCTGGGAAAAGGGTTACTGTATCACCCACAGGAGAATCAAAATTCTTTGCACTTTCCAAGTTGTTATGATATTTAGCCAGGCAAAGAATAAAGGCAAAGACACCCACTTCCAGCTTCTTAAGTGCCATTTCATGACACTTTCTTCTCCCAAAACCATTCTACTGTCTTTAACTATTTGTCCTGTCCTCAGTTTATGATTCGGAGAAAGACCTCTTCATACACATGGACCGTATCACACTGTTCTTAAAAGTTCTGCGTGGTGCATAGCAAAGGACAAGCCTCTACACAAGACACACCAGTTCTTATGGCAGTAGTGGATGGGAAATGACACTGCTGGAGCATAGGAGTGGAATGCCCAGCTTAAAAGAGAGAACTGAAAAACCTGTAGTGCAATTTAAAAAAGAAAATTTTAGAGGAGGAGACAGAGTCAAGGATGCAAGGTAGAAAAGCAAAAGCAAAGCATAGTCAGCACAGAAAAGGGAGTGCTGAAGAGTAAGTATATACTGTACAAAGAAAGAAAATCCATTTGGTTGCACGAATGGTGGGTACCTTCTCTATTTATCACTGCATGACAAGGTGCTCAAATATTGCTTACAGGCCATTTTTAAGTGCCCAAAGAATTCATCCATCTTTCCAGGAGGCCTTGAACCCCTTCTCTGAAATGTAACGGGCAGGTCTGTTACCACAATAAAGCTGAGGAATCTCAGGGACACTATAGGTTACTGTACTTCACATGCACAGAGATTTGGTAGTATGACAAAGAAGCAGTTGCCAAAGTCAAGTTGCTACTGGACAGAAGAGTAACTGTTCTGAATCAGCAAGTTTGGGTGTGGTGGGTTTTGCTGTTGTTGTTGGTTGTTTTTTCTGTTTAGTTTTTTTTTTTGTTGTTGTTGTTTGTTTTTAAATAATTAAAGCAGAGAGTGAAAAACTTTTAAGCTTATATAAGGATGACATGAAAGCCGTGGAAAGCTTGAACCACGTAAATTTAGGAACAGTCTTGTTCTCAAGTCATGGATATTATAAATATACTTGCATTATAAAAATAATCAAGTTTATAAAATTATACATTTTAAACAAAACTTGGAAGTTGCTTAAGGTGTGTGCTATCCAGTTCCCATTACAGTGTAAGAAAAATGGGCACCCAAATACCCTAAAAGGGCTTTGAAAATCTCATCCTTACATGGTACTTAAGTTTCAGTAATAATGCAGATAGCAATTTGTCAGCAAGAAAGCTCTGTACACTCGTGTTTTAATTATTTCTTGTAGATTACCATCATTTACAATGAAAGATCTGTAGCTCAATGACAGTGATTGGATATATACTTTTCATCAGAGCTGGACAAAGGTGAACAGTTAAAATAAATGCACATTTTGTCATGAATAAAAGTGCCAGGTTTTAGTTTGCTATGATTCATGGAGTTGTATGAGTGTTCAAAAAACTATTCTGAGATACAGAATTTTTATATTTATGTATTACTTAAACATCGTAACATGGAAAAAATCTCTATTTATATGTATGTATACGTGTATCCACCATAGTGAAATCATTACAGCAGTTAAAAAAAAAAAAAAGGAAAAAACCATCCAACAATGTTTGGTTATGCATCTTTTATTCATGTATTGGTTATTTTATCATGATCAGAAATACTAATTATTTGGGCAAATATTTTGTAAATCCACCTCATGATAAATCACTTCCACATGAATTTGATAATAACTGAAAGGAACCAGAAGAGGTTCACAAAGAGTAAGTGAAGAAAAGGAAAGGTGCTTGCAGCCAAATTAAACACAAGACACTTTCAGCCAAATTCCCAGGATAGGCTCAAGAAGCAGACGGAACTAAAACTACTCCAGTCTAAATATTTCCTTGCCTTTTACCTACACAGGGAAGGATCAAGGCAGGTAGGCAGCTACTGTTCAAAGGGATGGGGGGTGGAAGGAGAGGACCACTATTGGTTCTGGGTACAGTGCTTCACTCCTTGCCGTAAGAGTCCTCGCCTTGATCCACTTCCCAGTGCGCCAGGAGGCATAAGAACATGTGACGTGGTGTTTGGGAAGAAGTAGAGAGAGGTCCCTAGAGATGAAGGAATAGTCTGTGCCTTTGAAAGCCAGTACCTCAGGGCAATAGGCTAAGTAGATGAAACTCTAAGAAGGCAGTCTAGGACCTTAAGTTATAGTCCTCCTCCCGAATCCTGTCACCCACTGCAACCCTACTAAATAGTGCCTTCAAAACCCTATGGGTCCCTCTTGCCTGTCTTTACCCTCATGTAACTCCTCCCAGTTTATCCCACCTTAACCCTACTCTACTGTCACTACAATGCTGAACACAGCTAAGACGACAAGATGGCATGCGTATTAGAAAAATTTTGTTTGAGATTATGTTATTTTTTTTCAGGTGGCTCTTCCCCTTCCACACATACATCCTATAAGGTGATGGTCAAAGCAAGCAAAGAGAGTGGATGCTAAAAGAACCATTTCAGGTAAGACTGTGATGAAAATAGAGCCATTAATGGATATTCTAACTACATAAAACTCCATCTCCTCAGAAAGGGTTTAACAGAAATTCAGTAAAAGGCACATTCATTAACTTCCTGTGAAAATGTGATAAAAGGTCTAGGATCTGGTGTGATAGTAGTACTCTGAACTATAGTTTGAAGGTCTAAAGGACACTTCTACATTGACAAATCTCAAAATATTTCTGTATGTTGAAGAATATCTACTTTATACACCTTTAATCCACAAACTGAACAGTGGCTATGGCAGCAGCTAGTAGCTATGACACAAATATTTCAAACTGTTTTCTGTTAATGGAAGAACTCACTGAGTTTGATCACCAATCCTCCACTGCAAATCTGCTACTAATGAATTAAAAAGAACAGATTATAGCTACACACATGAAAGTGAATTACTGAAAACAGATACATCTGGGGAAAGGCAGTTCAACCGAAAATGTGTTAAAAATCTCACTAAATTAAAAGCAAAATTACATTAATCCTCCTAAACATTACTGAGCTCACACTGCACTTCAGCAAACGAGAAACTCAATGTGACAACCAGTAAACTATCACAAAAAAGAGGTTAAGTCTCTTAATAGCAGAAGAAAACATAGTATATCCTGGAAGACTACAACTTGTTTGACTACCATAAATTCAACTGCTACATTTACTCCTCACACCAAGCACAAAATGCTTCCTGCATGCATCCTTCATTGGATTCTTTAATGGCAAAGTGGAAGGAAATAACCTGACATTGTCTTTTGATCATCTCACAATGCTAATGGCAGATTACGATAAGGTACTTTCTTCAACAGTTTTTGATTTAAAAGACGGGCTGCCATTCACCAGGCCACAAGCATAAATCCTCTATTCCACATAATGCTTGGCATTAACAAAACAAACTATAAGGTCTCACACTGTTTTTCAGTTACTGTACAAGAATACCACCACTTTAACAAGCAAGTGCACACTAAAAATTCCCTAGTGTTTTCTTTTAATGTTAAGGAATAACACATTACAAATTTCACCTAATTAAAGAAAAAAATGGATCTGTAGGGTAAGGCAGAACAGTAGACTCGTGGCTTTCTAAAATAACAGCGTGGTTAAAAACATTTACTACATCCACAAGAGAAAAAGGTGAATAGTCAGTGTCAGAGTCATGTATCTTGCCCACTGCTGTTACGAATATGCTAAGATTATTCTCAGTAACAGCACACCAGAAATGCTGCCAGACTGGCTTGCCCCATCAGACTGTAGATTTTGGATTATGTATCAGTATGTTATGGTTTCACACCCAGATTTTCCAATTGGCATGCTATCACTGGGGATAAGCTTGCTTATTTTAATTGACACAAACATGAATGTGTTTATGCAGTGGTTTCACAGCTAACTCTTAAAGCTACCGACTGAATTCTCCATTTCAAGCTGTAACATCCATTCTGTAAAATGAAACTGATCTTCAATCTAATCAAGGAACAATTCATGCTTTTAGGAAAATACAGTAAGACACGAGGAAAGAGAAAATAAAAATATAGAGTGTGTAATCTAAAAAGAAGCGCTGATATATGCTCTTTATGTACCTAGTTTTCTTTTGAAATCTTCCATGTAACATTAAAACCCTAACTAAGTTTTCTTCTTAATTTATAGTACTTGTGCGAATACAGCCCTATCCAATTTAAACACATGCAGTACTTATCATACAACTTGTTAAATGATATGTTATTTCCTCAACTGGCAAAGGCAACAGAGATTTCCTCTCAGTGGCAGCAACAAGTAGAAAAAGAGAAGCAAACTGATGCAACTGGTCTTCAGACATCAGTCCTCTTTTGCTCCTTTTTTCCTCAGTCATTTGAGTTTCACTGTAGTTTGAAACAACAAAGTGAAGCCTAGCCATCTAGTACCACACCATGGACTGCTTCCAGAAACTGTACAGTAAGTATCCATCAATATTTTTCCATTCATCACCCTCCATTTACCCGTCTTCAGAGCATACTTCAGATAAACATCAAGGTTTGATGGGTACTATTGTTAACCTAAGGGAAGATGCAACACTTAGCTTCTGGTTTCAAGTAAGCACAGCATTTATGCTTTGTTTTCCACGGAAATGTTAAGTCATATTAGAAAACGACCTTGTTTTAACTGCTACTATTTCTCAAGGTTGGTAGCCATGATAGCAAAAGAAAAGTCATGTTTAATACTATCTGAACAGGTCACAGCTAACCTGGCAATACCAGTAAAGATGTTTTTCTAATAGATTAAAGTCTGCTGAAAGTATTTAAAGGTCTTGTAAGTCAGATTTAGAGGACATGAAGTAAATGACAGCATGCAGCATCTTCCTCACTGTAGAATAAAGTAGTAAGGTACTTGCTTCTCTTTCTCCAGGCATACACAGAACTCATTGTCTCCAGGGGACTCCCAGATTTTTTTTAGTGGATATTCACAATTTTTCAGAGGGACCATTTTGTTTTGCTTCAAGAGCAAAACTGATTTTAGATGAAACTCTTTTTGAGTCAAGAGAATCTATCAAATCTCATGAAGGACATAAGTAATAAAAGACAAAATCCTGACAGTTTTGCTTGCACCCAAGGAAAGCAACTACAGCAGAGGCACGAGAAAAAGGTATCTTCTCTGGAGAAATTTTCTACGATTATTCTTAAGAGAAAGCACTGCAACACTTAATATGCCAGAATAACACACCATCTTATTCTGCCAAATGCTAGAGATGAGGACAGCTGATAATAATGCCCCTTGTCTCCTTCAGTATGAGGCCTTAAAATCCTTGTCTGTGAATATGTATTTTTAAGAGAGCAAACTTTGCCAGATCTTGCCAAAGAGCAATCCAAAAGACCCTCCCCAAAACAAAGAGACATTAATTTAACTTGGTCAGTTCCCCACTGTAAATTGCCATGAAGCTTTACAGGCAATTCCATTGACATCTGAGGGTACAGGAATGAGAAGTGGGGAAGGATGGGGACTGCTTACAACATGCTGTCACTGAATGTCTATGACATCTCAGCTCCATTCTCCCATAAGCCATTCTGAGAAGGCATGCAGGCATTGTGGACGATATATCTAGCTGCAAGTGTTTGTATAGGGACCAGTAGTACCTTCAGAAAATAAGATATGGGTGCTTCTGAAAAGGGTTACCCCTTACTTAAAATATTTTAAATTTATGGAAAACATTTTTCTAGCAAAATGCAAACTTAATGACAAAATACAACTTGGATTTTATGTAAACATTAAAAAGAAAGCAAATTACATACTGAATAGAATCCAAGCACAAACTCACATTTTTGTCATAAATGTTTCCAGAACATGGTTGTCATCTGTTATTCCTAAGACTTCTGACATCCGGGCATACACCTGGAAATAAACATTTCAACAGTAACATATTATAGATATTTACAAGTATCAAAATTTTCAGTTATTATCTATTTTGACTTTGCATGAGAAAAATACACACACAAATGCCTATCCATCCAGCCTAGATGAAGCATTTGTAAGAGATGGCTTATATATTCTCTGATGGTGTTCTGTGGATTTGGGACTGATAGCCTTTTACTTGCCCTTGCATACATTCCTCCCTACAAAGGAGACGTAAATTTTCCACTTTTAACTCACTTTGCTGTTCACAGAACAATCTCTATTAAAAAAACCAAAACACTTTTATTATGAAAAAATAGCAAAGGGATGGAGAAAACATTCTTTTCTGTTGGGTCTCTGTCCTCAGTGGGATGTGATTCAACACTGTCCTTTAACTTGCACTTGCAAGTTCTTCCACTGCCAGTCATAAAATCTGGTAAATTAGGTACTCTTCAGACATTCAGTTTTGTGTTCTTTAAGAAAAGCTTTGGCAGCCAAGTAACTTGTTGTATACAAGTTTACCCTACCTATCAAATCAAACTGCTGTTATGCAGTAACAAATGCACAGGACACATTAAGTATCTTTTTTCCTTACTGTGTAATTTTTATAAAATTTTCTGGTACTTTTAGTAGCCTAATATTTAGTTTGGATAAAAACATTTAGTTGGGCTAAATCAAATTCAGAAACAGAAGTGAGACACGTACTACAAGATTTCTTTATAATCCTCTGCCAACTCACTTTACCCTGAGCTCAAATAACTCTGCTATTTGTTTATGACTGGGCTAAACACAGATCTACCCGTCAGTACGTTTCATTTCAGTCATTTCAACCTTTGGTGACACTAAACCAAATATTATAGGTCGTATGTAATTCTTCCATAGGATGCGATCAAGTCAAGTATCACTAAGGTCTGAAATGAGAGCACCAAGCACAGCACATACAGCTCCGGTTACACAGCAGTGAAAGCCTGGTGCCATCTAGCTGTCAATTTTGTTCGCTGAGATTACATATTCCACACAAATACCAGTGAACTTTAGCTAATTCAGTACTTCTGCTCCTGTACCTAAACTTGCTTTCTGCTAGTGATGTAATCCCATGACTCTACTTAAAAACCAAACCAGCAGTATTCTACCTCTGAACAATAGGTATTACTATTACATATTAATAAATAATAATAATATAAATAATATGACAATAAAACCGGTATTTTTATATCTCAAATACTTTAGTTTTAGACCCAAGCATAATAAAGGAATGAATAAATGGACTTGCATCTCTAACTAGAAATCGCACCAAGATCAAGGGTAACTTAACTCATGAGCTAACATCCTTTTAGGATTGTATGAATGTAATTTATTGTGACAAAATCAGTAGTGAAAGGACAATCAAAATGTGAAAGAAACTGTAATATACAATACAATCCTTCAAACGCTGAAAAATATGTTCACCTTGTAAGCGTGATGTTATCATTTACAGTAATTAAACACAGCAACAACATATTCAAATATAAAAATAGTATCTTCTAATTTTTAAAAAATAATCTACTGCTGAAATGCTACAGCAGCTGCAAATTTAGCAAAGTTTAAAAATTTCTGTATTTGATATGAGGAAGAGAGCAAAAAGAAATAGCGAGGAATGTAAACATCTCAGCAAACACACCTTTATGTTAAGAGCTTTCTGTTCTGCCACGGGAAACCAGTGGGAGAAAGGGAGTGCGAGAGTGCATGTTGTAGTAGCATTGTGCTGTTGTCAAACTAGGCTCTCTCCACATCAGAGTTTAACAAATAAAATACTAAAACAGCAGTCAGTGTTGACAAAGAGCAGTGCTTTAATCCACAATTATCCTTGTAACTCTTACTACTCCTTTTATCATCCATTAGCTTTGATTCCCATTATCCCATCAAGAACTGTGTCAACGCTTTTGTCCCTAGGGATTTCCCACAACTACTAGGATCTGACAGCCAAGCTTGAGTGCTAAGCAGGATCATTACCTCTTAAATCCACTTATCTGATCCACTGAATAGTAAATTGAAAAGCTCATTAACAGCAACAATCTGATTTGTTTTCACATGTGACAGGGTCATTTCAAGTCAGCATGAATACAGTGCATGTAATAAAAACTACTACCCGTTCTGTAATGTGACAAATTGTAAGCTAAAATAAATGTGATATTTTAAACACCTTCTTCAAAATCATTTTCAAAACCAACACACACTCTTAGCATGTAAAAATAGAAAAGCAAACAACCCCCAACCACAACAATGAAACGTCCTTAGACTTTTAAGCACTATAAAAAATTAATGATAAAGCATTTTGGACGTATAATAATAAAACACACTTCAACAACAAAGACTGCACTACATATTCAAAAGGCAGAGAAAAACACTGTTGAAAGGGGTCATAAAAGGATGTGGAACCACACGTGGAAGTGATCTCATCTTCAGCTTGGTTCCCAGCACAGAGCCATGAAGGTAAAGGCAGCCCAGGGCCTTGGGGGGGGCTGCGGAACCCCACAGCCACATACCCGCTGGGTCTCCTCCCTTTGAGACCTCCCCCTCCTCCTCCTCTCTCGTCCAGCAAGAATAAAACCCCCAGGCTTATGTTTCTACTTCTCTCCAGACACTTCAAGTAAGGAGCAGGATAATTAACTTTCAGTAGGAAACCACCAGTTTAAAACTTCTGGAAAAGCTTTACACAATCATTTCTAAAACCTTACAACTACAGGATTTATAACTTCCAAAAATCCTGCATCAACATACAGTGCTACATGATCACTCCATGATACCACCAAAAATGTAAACTTAAAACATCCCACCATCACTATCTCATTCTCACAACAGTTATGAATGTAAGTGCAAAATCTGCAGGAGTGATAACATCACGCTACAATGTTTGAGGAGCATCACAAGTACATACTCGAGGTCCTTAAAGCAAGCTTGGGCAGGTATCCCCATTGCATCCAATACCCAAGTGCCACTGCTATATTCAAAGGTGACAGCAACAGTCGTGACAGTGAAGAGAAAGGAGATGAGCAAAACACCTTCAATAATCATCAATAACATTTCCAAACAAAGTACATGTGAAGGCAAGGATCCAGGGATCCTTTTTTTTTTTTTTTTCCTGTTTGTACCGTTGCAACCACCTCGGTAGAATCAGGACATTTAAGGAAGACAGCAGGTTCACAGGCTCTGGTGCCAGGGATTTTTTTATGATCTAGCAGATTTATCAGTGGTTCAAATCACATAAGCATACACTTCCCAACTACTTGAACTGTACCTGCTGCGTTTCAAAAGGACAAGAAAATAAAATGTATAAGCAATGTTTTATAAAGCAAAGCACTTGTATGTGCACAGTCCAAGAAAATGAAGAAATAATTTGGTAATCACACTAAAACTATTTCCCTGTCTTCTCTACTCTTTGGCCCTAGATATGCTTAACTTTGCTTTGTCTTTTGAGGTCTTCTCTTTTTGGTACTATCATTATGACTCTGAAGAAGCTAATTATGTCAATTCTTAAATGTGAAGCAGATTACAGAACTGGGAAGCTCAGAATATGAGTTCCTAAAGGTTGTATGGCTATATAATGACAGTCACAGAAATTCAATAACAGCACTGTATGGAATGTACTCAAACGCACCCCATGAAACAAATTAAAACAGAGCAATGAATCTCTCACACTGTGCAAATAAGAAAACACAAGAAAATGTTGGTTTCTATATGTTTCATAAGGGCTATTATAATGAATTAAGATTTTGGATAATGAATCTTCAGAAAATTACAGTAAACTTATTACCCGTAGGCACAGTGTAAATGCTTAAGATATTATAACTTCCTTGAAGCCTCTAGGCCTTGCTGCAGAGAACCATCACTGCAACATTAAAGTCTTTTGTCATGAACATTGAGGGCAAAACCAGACCTTAACCCTATTTACCCCAACCTAACATAAACTGAGTGGGAACAGGTACTACAACCCAGCCTGGAGCAGCTGGGCTGGAGCCCACAGGCAGGTTGGGGAGAGCACATCCTTCCCCACACGTTGTTTGGGAATCCACCCAATGCAGGGGTACCTACAGCACATTTCTGAAGCTGACACCTCACTTCTCTGACTAACAGGCCTGTGCATCACCCACTAAAACTCCATACTAATCACAAGTTTCCTTCTAGGTGTTCAAGTGCCACAACCCATTCAGTAATTTCCACAGCTTTTTAAATCACACTCAGGTATTTTGAATTTTCAGCAAAACTCCATTACAACACAGCCGAAATCCAGCTTCCAAATCCCACAGACAATTTCTGAAAATCTGAACTGAATCCCCTCATCAGAGTATCAGGGTGCCAGATCATTCATCTTTCCCTACTGACCAAACCAAGGGCTTAAAAAGCCTTGGCTTTTCTATCATCTCTGTAACAGAGGAAAACCTTGGTGATCTCCACTCCTGACCAGCTGTCTTAGAAAAGTAGATCTCCTAACACCCTTGGAAGTCTAAACCAAGAGAATGGGCTAATCTGTTGTTAGTTCCCTAAATGAAAAAAACTCTGAAACAAGCCATAAGAAATTGCCTGTTCGTTTCAGACAGGATCTCTGAATGTTAAATTGGGCTTTGCACAACATAAAATGTAGACTACTCTCTCATTCACTGCTACATGTGTTAGTAAACAGCCAGAGGAACTACACCAATTATAAAAATTACATACTATCTATTGTCTTACCTATAAACCTACCTTAATTAAAATATTGCATAAAGTTATCCTCAATTGAAAGAGACCTACTATAAAGTAACATTTAAAATTAGGGTATTGTTATTACAACTAAGTGTTATGTTGTAGGGGAAAGGGTAAACCTGCTGTGTGGATCAGAGTCATTATTATGCGTTACTACCCTCCTAGTCTGTTGAAATACTCTGTCATCACAAGTTCAGCTAGTAAGAGGTATTAACAGCTCCTGTAAAGGCTGTTTTCCAGGCCCCCTTCCTCCTCAGCTCAACAGAGCAAGAGACTGCACAGGAGTCTGGGGTGCAGGACTGATTAACTCCCTGCCTCCTGCTCCATCAAGTGCCCATGTGATGCCAGCAAGAAACCTTTTTTCTTAAATGGAAATTGATCTCGTTTTCAATGACTTTTTCTCAGCTTTTATTTACTTATTATTTCTTCCTTTCTTAATTCCTGTTTTCTGAAAATCTTGGAAGATTTACAATTCTGGTAAACTTACTGTGGGAGACCTACTATGAACTAATTGCTGTTATTACTGATGTGGCATGAGAGGCATTCTCTGCCAAAAAAATTTTTAAAAAAGGAAAAGAAATTGGTTTCTCTGTTAGGTCTTCAGTTAGCCAACTGTTAAAGAGGTGTTTAGCTTTTGTCTTGTTTAGAATTTCATTTTTGTAAAGCACCCTTAGAGCTTTTTAATTCTTCTGTCTCTTTTGTTCCCCCCTCCAGGGCTTAAAGTACAAATATTACCTTGAAAAGTGAGAAATACTATTAACAACTATTACTTTTTGAACATAATCCAAAAGATTTTTAGTTTTTGAAGCTCAGTTCTGGGCTGTACTTTCTATCAGAGCTACACATTACACTGCAGAGATTAAAGCCATATAGGCTGTCAGGTATTTGCTTAACCACAAGTCATAATGATGCTTTTAAAATACTCTACTGATTGAAATGAACCAATACTGTACAGACTACAAGAGTAGATTTGTGCCAGTCAGAAAACTCTGAAAGATAAAGTGTTATAGGTACTTCAGTAGCAGTAATGGACACTCTTACTTGCCCCTGTAACTATTAAAAGTGTCCAGCTTAATTTTATTCAGTTGCTTAATTGTATCTAAATGAGTGGACCACTCAGCACGCTTATGTGCAATAAACCTCAATGCTAAAGCATCAACATTAGTTTGGCACTTAAAAACAAGTAATAAAAATCATAGCTAGTTATTAGAGCTCTAAAATGTCTATATCCAAAACTATTTCACTGTACTGACTAACATAGCTGCAGGTGTTCCGCATCTCTCAGGATCAAGCCTTAAGCATACGAAATTTAGAGGTATCACATATTTTAAAAAGGTTCTGCACCGGGGTTGTACATGAGAGTGCTTTTGCACATTTATCCCACGGCATAAGGAGAGGTGTTACAGCCACCACAGCTAATACTAGCAATTTGAACAACCCTCTTTGGCAAGCCAGAAATAAGATAATTGTTCAACATAGGCTGGCTCTTCTGAAATACTGGAAGCATTGCCTGTAATTATAGACATCTGTCATTGCTAGCCACTCAGTAGTAACCCTGACATCAATATACAACTATAACACTAAACTGCCTGCAGGCACAGCAATGGAAGCCAGATACGAGAGGCGGGCAATCATCTGCCTCATCCAAACTATCTGTCAAAGGTTCCTAACCACAAATAGCTCTTACGTTTTGTATCCTTAGGATAATATGTTGATTTATTTTAGATCCTCTAATATTTACAGTCTAGGCCATCTACTAAAATAAAGAAACAAACCTTATGGCTAATGGAGGCAGTTACCGTTCAAAATCATCACGAAAGGTCATAGCTCACCACTCCAATGTTCAACACTGATGGCTGCTCTGAACATGCACCTGTGTATAAACTTTCCCTCCTTCTCCCTCCAAAATCACACATGTTCATTTCCAGCTACAAGGTACAGTGACTGCTATTCTCTCATCAGCCAACATTTTATCAACCAACCCAAAGAAATATTTACATTTTGAACCTCAAGAAATCCATGCAAAAATGTGCACACTAAGTTTCACTATCCTGGAGTTCACCATGTCAGTACAGAAATGACTTTACTAAACGCTCCGCAGGATTATCTTCAATACATAATTTTGAAAAAGGAATTGCATTAATGATATAAATTATGTTTACAAATTAGATACTTCAACAGTTCTTAGGAAGAAGCTGACGTACACTCTTAACCAAGGAATAAAGTTTCTTGAAATTAACAGATAAATGTGGATAATTTCTTTTTAATTCTAAGGTGAAAATCATGATGAAACCTTCAGACCCTGCTTTTTTGTCTTTATTTGAAAATCAATCTCAGAAAGGGGCAAAAAAGATTGTAGGTTTAAACTAATTAGGAATTAACATCCTTACAATTATCATAATTTGTTATTAACAAAACTGAGATTTCTTAGTATGATTCACAACAGCTTCTGCTAAAGAGAAACTATTAATTACTAGACAGACAGTTAGCTTACAAGCGAGCTGCATTTTAAAAACCTCCTTTAAAATACAATTGCTAAATGCCTTACAGTGCTGTAATGTGAGACAGGTTCAAATCTTATTACTTCACTGAAATTAAAACCTAAGTTTTAATACTGTTCAAGTCGAACAATGATTCCACACTTTATTGCTTTTGAAATCCCTTGATGATCATAGGAAAAAATGCCCTCGAGAAAAAGAGACTCTGTTTTCGATAAACAGAAAATACAGTTTGCACTCTTAGCCTCTTTGTCATCACAAAAAAAGGATTTAATGCCAATTCTTTAAAAAAAGACTTTTTTCACAAAATGTGCACCTTGTGTGCCATTTGTAAAATCAGCTCACTTTCTTTTATTTATTACTGCAGCGCGGCAAGGCAATAAAGCAGCTACTGATAGCTAATAAATTACATGCCTTTTAAAACAATTCTCCAGCTACAAAAACTTGTAACTACAAAGGCTTACATTTACATGGTACATCGTGTGAAATGTCTATATTTATGTTCTATTTAACCGCATAAATAAAATCTGACCCTCTATTAAACAGCTGAGTATGAAACAGGGGCTACATGTGACATTAAACAAAGGGTAACTTTTTAAGGCTTTTCTACAGATTTACATAATTAAACATCAAATGTAACCAAAAAACCTGACCTAAGCAGTTAAGGTGCAAAGTATTTTTAAAATAAAACACATGAAATAATGGTCTTCAAGCTACCTTCAGGAAAAAAAGTGATCACCGGTTTTTCAGTTATTGCACGACAACAATGATTTACTCTGGAATCTAAAAATTACGTAAGACTTTCAATGATAATTGCAACATATTACTGTAATATAGAACTATACTTCTCCATCACATACCATGAAAAACAGGATTTGTATTTTTAATTAAACTAAGTATCAAAGCTTTGGGAAAGCATTTTTTGTTAAAACAAAAAAAACCCTGCTGTCTTATTTCCTCATGTATCTCTCGTCAAGGAATGCTTTATATCTATGCATATCTATTAAACTCATTGAACTGCTCTTTAAGTATTTTTTCTTCATGGCTGGCCTAGCAATTACATCTAACCTGCATAGAATGCTGAGGTGCATTGTCTCTTACTTTTGTACTGCATTATTTTTAGGTTGATGTGCTAAACTATTTTCATACATTCATTCCTTAAAATTTCATTGTCTCATAAATCATCAAACTCAGCATTACATTCTTTTTAATTGTCTCTATATCATCATGCATCTAAAATTAAGATATGTAGTTCTAATATTCATCTCCGCTCGCAGTTATTTTTATAGCATGTGGCTTTTGTTTTGCTTTGCTCACACAACTTTTTCTAACTGTTGTACTTCCAAAATGGCCATTCTTTAATTGAGCATGAAAACAAACCTTAACTCCCAAGTAATAAATAAAAACATTTAAAATATTGCCACTCAATTTTAAGATAACAACCCATGACATGTTAGTAAAGAAGCGGCATGATTCTGAATTCCTCACCAAGCACACCACCACCATGACTATCAATCATTTTGAATGAAGATGCTGTGGGGCAGATCATTCAGTCTGACTGAGCATTGCTTGATGCAAAATGAGATGGGAAATAGTTTTCAGACACTTTTGTACTCCCTTAATCCTAGGGCTGCCTTTCCCTATAGTAACCAAAGGTTTACTTTGATAATATGTGTTTTCTTGTATTTTGCATCAGTCATCAGTGCTTAAAATATCAAGACAAAGACATTCATTATTTAAAGCAGGCAAAAAGGTTTAACAAACCAAGCAGCCAGGACAACAAGCAAAGCTCATGGTTTAGGTTAGTCTGTCTACTTGTGGGGATGAAATATAGAGGCAATTTTCAGATGGTAAAGAATAAAGAGTGAATGGAGCCTGGTGTGTCTATACCAGCAGAGTGTCCTTTGCATAACAGGATGCCTTTCAGAAAGCAGTGCAAAGAGTGGAAGGTGAATTTAACAGACTTTTAGAAACAACAGTTTGGTTCAAGAGCAGTTACAGATACAAAAATAATGATACTCAGACACTGAAAATTCAGCAACTCCTAATTTCACCCCAAAATTTAAGCTAAAACACAGGACACTGAAATCAAGCAAAAGCTGAGGAGAAAGGAGCAACATGGTCTGATCTATGAACCCAAAGTACTCAAGAGGTGTATTTTGAAGAGAAAGTTGTCAATATCAAGCTTTTGTTGAAATTAAGCAACTATAAATGTGGCCAAAATTTGACAGAGCATACTGTAAGTTAAGAAATTCCAAACACAAATCTACTGTACAGATAACACAGAAATAGATTCAACTCTGGATGACCAGCAGGGAACAGAATTATAGTTACATGAATATTTATTGAAAAGCTTACAAAACTAATAAAAACTAATGAAACTGATCAATCAAAATTGGTTAAGAATCTTGATCAATAATTATTCTCAGTAACATATGTGAAGTTTCAGACTTCAGCCTCTGATGTTAAAGTCTTCTGAAAAAAAAAGGGTAACACCCTGAAGCTGTGCCCAGAAAAATACACAGCCTGAATGGTCTTGGCTCTGGCTGGAGAAGCACACGCTATCATTCAGGCTAAAAGGGAAAAATACAGAACAAAATATAAAAAAGCCAACATTTGAGTTAGTCACACTAGAGCGAATACAGCAAAGAACACAGTGGTTCACGTTACAGAGTCAAGAAGCAACACCAGAGGAGCGAACAGGCAGCACCTACAACAACCTGATGTCACACACACACATCTAAAGGTCCTGCATGACTTGGAAGCGTGGCCATATCCTCTACATTCTGCACGCAGACCTTCACGTAATGTCATCTTTGTACAGTATGACTGATAGTAATGGTCTTTAATAATATACAGAGCAATATTTTGGTTTGTTTTGCTGACCTCTTAAGCAAACAAGATAATCAAATCTATGCAAACGTGATAGATAACAGAACGCTGTCAGACACGACTACCCTCTACAGTCAAAGAATCCGAAACACTTCAGAAGCAAAACGATATGGTAAAGCATACTATGAGGTGCTGACTCACACTTAACTTAAGGGATGTCACAAAACTAATTTTGTAGCTGACACAGCACATACATTTAGATGATCATGTAAAAATGAAAATAATATTCTAAATGCTATTGCTATTCAGCAGACTAGAATGAAATTATTAAAGAAAATGCATAAACTAGAACATATTTGTGCTGTTAAGAGCTCAAAGATGGTATATTATATAATGCTACTTAAATCATCGGTTCCTGTGCATATTCTTACAAAATCTAAAATAATATTATTTTATATCAGCTTACATACAAAAGTTTCTACATATCTTGTAATAAGCTGCATTACTGTGTAGACCATAACCATACAAATCATTTAATACTTAAATTGATATAAAAACTCTGCTTCAGAAATAAAACTTTTGTTCCCAGAAGACTTCTTTCTCAATAGAGCTACATGCCTCAAGAAACAACTCGTCAGTAGTGAGAATGCTCTGGAGAAATAATATGGAACCTTCCTCATGGCCTTCCTAACTGCAGTTCTTTTGATCCAAATTGATGCCAACTACCAACTCTTCCAACAAAGAAGATACAGATGAAACCTGTGTGGAACAGATCACTGAAATACAGGTTTTTTCCTCCTTGCTTCAGAAGAATGGCACGTCGCAAAAGACAAACAACTGTTTGCCTTCCTATGATGCTTAACAAAAGAGCATTTAAGTCTGAGAAGAGTACTTTAAAAATATATTCCTGTATGTGAAACAGGTCTATATCAGGACAACATTACTAACAACTCTGGATCTATAAGCACACAAAAGTAAATGTCAGAAAGAGATCTGAATAGTCTGATAAAAAGAATTTTGGGAGGACGTCCATATCTAATGAAATACAAACTACAGTCCAAACGCCGTATGTTCTGCAAATTTTATTTCAGGATATGGAAAATGGTTAGACACAAGATAAGAGTCACCACTGACCCAGCACTTTCACTGTCTGGATGAGACAGCTCTATCATTGCTCCTTCATGGGTCAGATGCATACACATGAACTAGTTGTTCTGCCTTTTACTATTCCAATTAGGTAGGAAAAATAGATGTGGTACCCAAGATCCTGACAAAATCTAACACAAAGCTGAACCAGACACTCTGGAAAAAATATTTATTTGCATTTTTGTTTTAACTGAAATACACATTTTCGTAAGGGGAAAAAACGCCCTTCCTGCTTCAAGCACTCCACATACAAAACCAAGTCATGCTGCTCTAAATATTAAAAGGCTATCAGAGTCTCCCATGTTTTGAACACATTATACACAAGCTAAGGAAGCCTGGTGCCTCCTGTGGTGACTCTAGATGCTATAAAAAGGAAAATGTAACAATTAACAATGAATTAGCTCTTGACTTTGTTGTATGAAAGAAACAGAGCCCTAACAGCTTTAGAACATCTGTGAATAAAGGAGACAGTTGGCCATAAGATCCTCCTCTTAAGTCATCATAAAGTATGTCAGTAATACCCAGAAAATGTTTCTCCTTTCTCTCGCTCAACTTCATATTCAGTGCTTTTGGCAAAATATGTTCAAACAAGAAGAGTTTCCATACTATTATTTATTACCTATCTTCACTCATCTGTTATCAACTTGAAGTCAGCTAGAGATTTTTTCTGGGATGAAAGTGTTGCTATGATGGGTTATATTCCTAAGGACTGTTGAAAAAAAAATTATGAAATGTCTTAATTCTGCCATTTTAGTTACAGAACTATGGATTAAAATTGAGATGGACACAGTTTTCTTTTTTGGCCCAAAATAAACAAACACAGACTCTGTTCATCTCACTTCCAAATCTATTCCCAGAGCAACCATTATACTAAAACTGAGCCAAGATTTGACTTATGTATGAGTAACATCACAGTAAACCAGGCATAAATATAATTATCACAATTCCAGCCTGATGAACTCCAAGTCAAGTCTGCATTGCAGAAACTCCACAGTAAGAAAAGATAGGAAATTCTGGAATATGAAGTGGTG
This sequence comes from Athene cunicularia, assembly GCF_003259725.1. Taxonomy (NCBI): domain Eukaryota; kingdom Metazoa; phylum Chordata; class Aves; order Strigiformes; family Strigidae; genus Athene; species Athene cunicularia. Next base: position 18,121,841 of record NW_020799117.1, on the reverse strand, counting down.
GAAATGAACAGTAGTATAATGCCATACTCTTATAGCTGATGCCTAATAGTATGTGTGATTGCAGCCAAGAAAGGACCGTGCTTTTTAAGAAACATTTCTAAGTACTCTCTTCTCTTTCCCATCAGCATCACTGTGTAATTTAAAATGGCTTTATAGGTATTCCTTACCTTAACATCTAAATGTTTTTCAAATGAACCATACCATACATGAGCCAGCACTGTGCCCTCATGGCAAAAAGACAACCAGCGTGCTGGGCTGCATTAGGCAGCGCATCCCCAGCAGGTTGAGGGAGGTGATCCTTCCCCTCTGCTCAGCACTGATGAGACACATCCTGATTTGGGGATATACTTGTATTTTCTTATAATACTTACTTTTAAGGTAGCTCTGTTTTAACCATTTTGAATTTTAAATTTAAATCACTAATGTTAACTCAAATTTAATTCTAAGGTTTTGCTCTGAGAATTACTTTAATCACTAATTTATGTGTTAAACCTTTACGTTCAAAATTAAGATAGCAAAAAAAAATGTCAATATGGATTTTTTTAGTAATCGAAGACACACACAAGTAAGTAAAAAGTGGGTTTTTTTCCTCCTACTTTTAAATGTTAATATTCACAAGTAGCAAGATTTTACTGGAGGATTAACCTGCACTTTCGGCTTTCTAGCATCGCCAGAATGACACAAAGGAAGTGAAGCGGTATTGCTGTATCATTTCAGAAATCTGCCTTACTAAGACTAAAATGAAATGAAGTAAGAAGTGAGGGAGGCCCGTTTTTACATAGTTGTACTTTCAGAACTCCCCTGTATGTGCCTGCTTTAATTCTTCCCACACTGTTACCAGGACTAAGGAATCAGCATCAGTCTCCTGAGTGCCAGTGTCCAGGTCAGAATGCAGGTACAAATCTTCAAATGGTACAGTGGAAAGACAGATCTATTAATACAGCATGACACATAACCCATCATACCACTCTCCCTCTTACTATTCAGTCTTTACAACCAAATTGTAATGGCATACAAACTCAGTGTAAGGGAAGGAAGGTAGGTAGTTAATTTTGACACTCTAATGAAACCACATTTAACAGTACTGCCTGTAGCCTTTTTATACCCAGAAGCTACATTAAATTGCTAATGGCTTACTTAAAATCTAGTTTTGTCAAGCTCAGCCTTTGTACAAAATTTTTTCTTTTACATCATAAGAAGCTTTTTAAAAAAATTCTTTTAATCATTATGCAATGTAACTTTCAATATCTGCATGGTGTGGCATCCTTCAATCTAAATACGGTCAAATTGGGACAGATGGATCCTAATAAGCCCATTTATTGTATACATAAGACCTAACTACTGGAGCTGGTTAGAAGTTTTACAGTTTTCCCCTTGCAAAATGTTACTCCATCAGTAATAAGATTCACTGCAAGTATCTCAATTGCCCTGAGAGCTGCAGCAGAAGCCTGGTTTCCTGCCATCCCTGTACTGAGGCCAGCAGGCTGGTCTTTTCCTTAGACTCCTTTTCAGAGAAGAGTTAATTCTGTTCTGCTCTTAGATCTCCTATCTAAACATGTGCACTGCTGTACGCTCTTGTGCACAATTAGCTATCTAAACTTCGAACATGAAGAATGCCACTAGAGGGCTCACATATTATTATGAAGATATCACATCATTTCTATGCATTACAGAAGTCTACAGAATCTGCATTATTCCCATTACGAAAGTTAAGCACAGAAAAAACATTATTGCCAAATACATTACTGGGCTATAGTTTAACTGAAATAACAGACTGAAAATGGTCAACAATCAATTGTGTAGCTAGAGTGTTAAGTCAGCAGAGGTTATCTGTATTTTCCATGAAAAATAAACAGTTGCAGTCTTTGCTTTCTGTACAACACAATTCACCATTAAATGCAGGTCAGAGTCAGTGTCATACTACGTAATGTAATACTATAATGACGTACTATAGATAGCCTTGGACACTTAATGGTGACTCACTCTTGGTATTTTTTAAAATGCAGGTTTTATTAGAATGATTATATTCAATAATTACAAATGTGATAGAGATGCTGTCTCTGAATCACTTCATTAAGTGAGAAGCATATAGAACTCCATCCTGAAACATGATGATCACTTCCTGTGCTATGCTGTTAACTGTGACAAGAGTAGATGGTATAAAGTCCCATGGTGGGTCAGGCCTTAATTGCCCAGCATCATCAGCATTATCCACTTCAGAGGCCAACACACCCAGAACAACTGCAGCAGTAGAGTAACTGCTAGGACTAACGTTATACTTCTCCCACAGACAGAACAAGACAGGAGATCTAGCTAAACAGGAATCAACAGGAAGGAAAAGTAATATATTATGTATGCACTAGATACGTACAACACATTTTTATTCCCATCCACATTAAACTGTGCTCCAAGACAGCCAAACTGATGGGAATGGAATTTATCTATCAATTATTAAAGGAATTAAGTTGAAAATATTTTGACGCCAAGTGATAGACTCTAAACAAGTATTAAATTTTAGAGCTGAACATCAATACTACATATTTTAGACAAAAATACTGGTTAACAACGCATCCTGTTTGACTTTAAAATCAACTAAATAAAAATTAACACAACAGCGTGAGAACAAAATTAACAGTCTATGGCAGATGAATCCTCTATTGCACCTGTCCTCCACTGTGCAAAAGAACATCAGGCTGCCACTGATTATTTCTTTTTGACATGATTTATCGCCTACTATTCTTTAAACTTGATAAAGCAAATTAATCTTTGATTGCAGGAGCCACTGGAGGTTGTCATTAGTCATGTAGTTTGGTGAGGCTGCATGTGTTTCATTTACCAGTCACAAAGAAATGAAAGCCCAGCAGCCATCACTGGCTGCTTCAACTGTTTTCCTGATCCACCCAAGAGAAAAGATAACAGAATTCAGTATGTGGGATTTTAAGCAGCTACTCTAGAACTGACCCACATAAACAGCACAGAGTATTTACTTTTCAGAAAGAATGCTGATGCCTTCAAATTTATGCTCATAGGAAGAAAATAATTGTTAATGAACAACAATTTGATCTGATTAACAAATATTTCAAGCGAGCAGTCTACAGAGTTGTATGAATAACAGAATTTTATGTATTAAAAAATGAAAGAGGAATTCTTAAATGACTGTGTGCTCATCTAGAAGACACATTGGAAAAATCTGACCAAGTCTAACAAATGTGCACAGACTGAAACACCTCTTAAATTATGGACAAATTCTGCACTGTTCACACCGGATCCCTTAGCTCTCCTGCCCCAGGACACTTTCAGCTATCTTTGCAGCTATGCTCTGTCTCATCATAACAGAAATCATCCAGCTCCCCCTGTGCTCACTTTCCCCTATTGCTCCAAACCCACCATCTCCCTTCTCTTCAACTGGTGAGGGTGGCAACACCTGAAAACAGGGACAAATGACAAACTGAGTGATTTTATTGACCAGCCTTCGCAGTATTGAGAAGAGTCATTCTGGACAGAAAACAACTCTTTCAGATTTAGCTCCACAACAGCAAAAGCACTCAGGTCTGAAATGTGCTGGCACTGGCCAGGCAGTGCCCTGGAGTGCACCTCGGACACTGAAACAGCCTGAGTGCAAGTTGGGGGGGTTTGGTTCCTGAGCTTAAGTAACCAAAAAGAAACACGGTACACCGCTATCTGTGGAGGTGTTTCCCCAGAAAAGGCCAGTAGTTATTCCAGTGAAAAACATCAAGGAAGAAACAGTTATTTAAGTCAGAGGAACTTTTCCAAATCAAAACATAGTTGTATGTTTGGTAATCCTACTTTAAAGTACGAAACTGAATGAAGCACACAACAAAGGGCTACTGGTTGCAACTCCAAATTATTAAATGACACTTGTCAAAATGTAATGGAGTTTCAGATACCATATGGACACACAAATAATAAAGAAAACATTCCTGTATTATTAGGCAGTAATACAGTGCAGTACATATATGGTAAAAAAATAATTCAGCTCATTTCTGTATTGCTGCATTTAACACAAAACTCAAAACAATCTAGGGTCTTTCCTTCAGCATCTATTATAACTGCAAGCTCTACATTTTAAAGAAGTTTATTAACTGGTGACACACAAAACTTCCTACTTTTGAAACCAATCAGAATTTTGATGTATAAACCTCAAGCAGTTATGGGGCTATGCTGCCTACCCACCTTAAGTTTCATATTCAGAAAAATTACTGTAAGGTTCTAGGAAGGTTACTGAACAAAGAAAACAAAGGAACACGATCAAACAATTCAGGGTGCTTCTGAAATTTAGCGTTGGCATTATTATTTTATCAATATTTTATTACTGCAACTTCATATGCTGAAGAAAACACTCAAGGTTTTTTTGGTCTCTATCTGCAACTTGCCAGTTAAAGATTTACAATTTATTGTGGGACACTTGATTCGATGCATAACTAATTTTTTTTTGGTTTTAAACTCAGACATTTGGAAAAGCTTATACAAAAACTACATTTTGCTACTAGACATGAGATTTGTATTCTAGAATTAATAGTAATAAATACAGACAACTGTAGGAAAAACCCTCAAATATAATCACCACAGGATTCTCTGTAGGTATCTGACAAATCAGAATAAAAAGAAACAGTCACTTAACTGTGAATTATGAACAGTAGTTTCCCATATAAAAATGCTTTTAAAAAAGGTGAAAACCTCTATGTTTGGTAGATGTTCAGTTTTTTTCCTTAGCTGCACAGATAATTCTATGTTTATTTAACAGAATTACAAGTACAGTAACTTACTATTCATATATAAATACACACTTACCGTTTGGCTCCATTGAGAAGCTATAAATTTCATCTATTGAACATTAGCTAAAAAATTACATGTGTTTATCATCTGGATTATTCTCAGATTAATAGAGATAAATGACAAAACATAATCAGCACCAACTCTGCAACTTAATCATTGCATCTGAGCTATAGGAAACACTTAATTACTCTCATTTACTAGGTTCAATCTAATGAGAAGACATTAGCCAAATGAAAAGAATGCAGTACAAACAAACAAAATAGTTATACCATCATTAAAAAGAAACTCTGACAGTGCAGGTGACAGCATATGCAGGATAAATTACCATAATGTCCTAAATGCTGAGCTGTCAGCATGCTAATGCAGTGATCAGATACCCTGGGAATCTCAGCACTATAGCTGTCAGAAACAGGTATCATAAATCACCTCTCTCTACTGTACTGCTCATTATCACAGCTTTCTTATACATGTTTCTCAGCACAATTCAGTACAGGCAGGAAAGAAACAGCCACCCTCATATAATACTAACACATAGCTTCTTTCAGGATCCTTCAGAACAGATGGAGAACACTTTTACAGAAATTCTACGTGCTAAAGCATCCAGTATCTACCTGTGCCTTTGAACTCAGCTTCACAATAACAACTAAACCATCTTATTGCAGATTGTTGCCTTTTGCTTAGAACAAACTAAAACCATCAAACCACAGTGAAGGACAGGATATTTTCTCCTACTTACACAGACACTTGAGTTACATTAAGATTATTATTTGCACATATTTGTATCTTGGTATCTTTAAAGGAATACACAAATTTGGAACAACCATGTTAGAACTGCACACCCAAGCATGCAGGTGTGTCAGCTCTGCCTGCATGGATTCCCCATGTGTGCCAACTACCTGTATATAGGAAACAGCATGCTCATTTTCTTACAAAATGTATTTCTTCCTCCAGTACATCACTGGAAATATAATGAAAGGATGAAATCAGGAAACATAAAGGTTATGTGTTTATGTCTCCCACAGATACTCCTCCATTTAATTCTGGGTAATACATACGTCCACTGAAGCCATCATCCAGGCTAAAGTGTTCTTTAGCAGTCCCCTAAAGTGGACTCAACATTCACTAATAAATTAAAAAAATAGAAAAGAAAAAAAGAAAAGATGATCCACAGTACCTTGGGCTACTGATACCTGATCATATGTAGATTAAAAATATGCTTCAGGTTTTTTTGTTTTTGTTTGTTTTTATTTTTTACTCAGAGATGGGCAGATATAACATATTCAGAGCTCAAACTGCAGATTATGAGAGATGACGTTACTAGGTGGGAAGCCAGCTGCTTGGTGTAGGAAGCAATGCTGGGCATGACACTAAATCATACCTTTAGCCTCAGACACTAGTTACAGGGTATGCAAACAGAAGGCAATAAGTGAACTTATGGTCATGTTGCACCTAGTATCTCATACCTTTGATGGCAGCAGAATTAAAGAATTTGTAAGTCCTACGCAGCTTTGGAAGACGTACATGTATTGTAAACACAAGCAAGCATACCTTGTGAACAGGGGAACTTGCATATTCAGTCAAAATCTTCTCTGTGATGGGGTTTTATCCAATCTCCACAACTAACTGAACCCTCAAATATTGCTTATGATTATACTAAGTTTTGCTTAGGTTATGCTAAGTTTCTGTTCCTCCAAATGCACACTGAAGTCACCTGTACTACCAGACGAGGACAATTTACAAACATAACTCTTGTGATTTTTCTCCAGCTATCTTCTACAACAGAACATAATTTTTTTAACCACACTAGTAAGCATACTTCAAATATCTTCATGATTATGATTTAGGACTGAAAAGTCTACTGTGAAGGAGCAAATAATGAAAAAATATAGTGCAGATTTTTCACAAGTGAATGCATGCACATGCGCACAACACTCCCTTTTGTGAAGCATAAAGAGTGGGGTGGTAGCAACCACCATTCTGTAGGAATCTGTATGACCAATGCTGGTCAGAGGAACACACACATGAATTGTGGATAAAGTCTCTGGCCATACAGAATTACAGCTGGAGAGTAAATTCTTATTCATGGTATAGACGCTTGAGTTTAAGGTTTGGGGTTTTCTTCTTTCCCTTTAATCAGATTGACACCACTTTTGACAAAAGTTTGCTTCAGATTGTTTTATGCAAGGCAAAACCACAGTATCAGTCACATATTTTTGAACACAAGGCTTTATTTTATTTTCTTTTACCAGTAGGGAGTGGCATAGTGACAAAAATCAGTGAAAAAGGAGTGGAATAATTCTTTCGTTTTTCATCTGACCTTTCAGATTTGCTATGCTGAGCACAAGCATTCATTAAACTTTGAGAACTGTAGTTTCAGATACCTGTGGGCGGGTCCAATTGAGAGTTCTTATATACACACACATTCATCTTATCTCGCCTTTATTTTGAGAATCAGTCTTAAGTGATAGAAATGCTAGAGAAAATGCAGCCTGTTTGAAAGATGAAACTATCTGATCTATAACAGAGCAACCATAAATCACCCTCATATTGAGGGCAGAAATGAACTTTAAACAGTCTGAAATGATAAATCTGAGAATTAAAAAAATTTTAGGTTCCCAAATGCAAGAAAAGAGATCCTATTATTAAGCAATCTGATTTTTCACATGTGTTGAATTCCTGCTGATTTCCATGGCATTAATAATGTTAACTGCTTCCAAAAATTAGGCAAATGGGCTTTTCCATTGATGTATCTTAAATATTGTAGCAGAAGTGTGATACAGAAAATATTGTTCAGATATGGAAGACTAGTTTGTATTTTGTACCTTTATAGTTGTGGGGAAAACTCTTCCCCTTTCCTAATAAAGATGTGGGGGGAAAAAAAAAAGCACATTAAGGAAACCCATTTATCCAACATTTTGATCTTGTGTCTGCACAAGCTAAAAAGGAAACTGGAAGGTTTTTGTTTGTATAATGCAGATATCACCTATATGCAAATATATTTGAGAGGGATAATTATTTTACACTGTCTTATGCGATTATTCAAGCAACTCTTCACAACATCTTTTAGTAAATGTATTACAAGGCCATTCATTCACCAGAAACACAGGAGAAGACAGAGAAAGGAATGACAGAAAAAGGAATTAAATAGGTAATAAAATATTTTTGAATTGGTTTCAAAGATTCAGAATTGTGCACTGGTAATTGGTAATGGAAATCTTCTGTGAATGTCTACATACAGCTCTTAAGAATTCTTGTCAGACAACTTAACTAACAAATACTGATTTCCCTCAATAGATATAAGAAACAATGGTTGCACAAGATATATCATGTGCTCACATGCTTAATGTGTTTGCTTTAAAAAAAACCAAAAAACAAAACACAATCCCCCCATTCCCTGAATTTACCACTGTCATCTCATTCCCAACACTTCCCTTCATTTGCTCAAAAATCCTGCAGTACCTTATGCAAACTGTAATACACTTCTGAAAAACAAAGAGGACAGAGCTGAAGTTGGAAAAATAACAAGAGAGAGCAGTGAACTTTTGCAGAGGTAGCAGACTATGAAAATTCACATCATGAAATCCCGATTGAAGAAAAATTAAATAATTTTCGGTTTGGGGTTTTTTTAAGTAAAAATTTATCTTACTTGAATTTTATAGTTCATGTGTTCTTCCTATGTTCTACACAGGAACCACTAATTTCTTTAAAGAGAATTAAATACAATTACCCCCTCCAATCTAACAAATAAGGATACAGAAAGAAATGTAACATTCTGAATTCACATACCATGGATGTACTCCTCTTACGCAAGGTTCACACTTCTTTAAAATAAGACTGTGTTTAAATTGTGGGCTGGTAAAAAAAACACCAAACACCACCACTTCATAATGCTCCTTTCTTGTGAGGACAAATGGTCTCCTAAAGGGCCCTTACTTGTTTGCTGATGGACAGCTTTAATTAAAAATATGACCCAAATATCTTTGAATCAGTTAAAAAATCCATACTTACAGAAAATGAAGTATGTAAAAGATTAAGGGAAGTTTAAAAAAAGAGTGCTCATGCATGCAATATGGATATTATTAGTAGGTAAAGACAATAATATGTGAAAGACTGAAAGTACGTTACAAGTCTTCTCAAGAAAATAACATTTATTGCATTTTGAAGAGGACATATTCTAGTAATTCTGTGTTTATTTGTTTAAGGGGGTTTTAAAATCAAATTTTCAGTACTAACAACAGAAAAGAGCGAATAAGAATTATTGGAGCACATGCTAAAAATCTTCTACACATTATGGACATGTAATAGGATTTTTTTCTCTATCATAAGATATTGCAGGGGTGGTCAGATAAATTACTGTCTATATTCATAGAATAATAATGAAAAACTACTCTTAAGGGGAAATCCTTCCAGATCTGTAAAACACTGCTGACAGCAGCAATCAACCTAAGAAAAAGCAGTCAGTCCTTGACTGACAGCCTCATTCATTTTTATGATGAAGTATATTACAGGGAAAACAAATGTAAAAAGTTTGTTTAAAAATACTCTGCATATTCATAGAGTACTGCGTAACAATAAAAAATTAAATCTAACTAGAATATAATTTGCTTTGAATATAACAAAGTAAGTATGTATAATGTATTATCATTGAGTACTAACAGAAATAAATACCTACATTCACTTTATCTGAGGACAGTTAACAGACTTGAAGGACAATAATCCCAAATATTGTTTTTAATTCATTATTTTTGTTTAAAAGCTACAAAAAATACATGGACTCTGAAGTCACTAAAGTATGTAAAACTAGTATTCCACACTAAAAGGTTAAATATTTGCAATATGGATCAAAATGTTCATATTACAATCTTAAAACATTGATTAAAATTATGTGCATTTCTTTTTATAAAACGTTTCCTAATTCAGGTTTATAACAGATTTGTGAGCCCTGTTAACAACACACAGTATCACCTGTGACCTTCTGTGTATAATGCACCAAAATAAGATTATATTAAAGCTATGAATTAGATATTATTTATTATTTAATAAATCATAAGTACTTTTGTTACTTTCTGAGGAAATGAGCAAATTATACCGTCGTTCTCTTCGTAAGAAACCCTCTTTGGGCAACTATCAATTGAGTGTGACTGTAATTGATAACCTTAAGCTGATTTTACATTCTGTTACAAATCCAGGTTCAAAAGGTTAATTATGGCCCGGCCACAGCTCATGCGGAAACATGAAGCTGCTTGCTGTATGCCTATTTAATGAAGATGTACTGCATGTATTACAGCAGCTCACTGACAAACGATCGGGACCTCTAACATCACTGCAACAAGCATTAACATTCACTCTGTCAGTTTAACTGTCAACGTCATAGTTTACAACCCTGTCACTCTCATTCAGAAAATATATTACTCTGTCTTTTCAGGTACTTTTTGCTTCACTTTTTTATTCTAGTAAATCCAAGGATCAATAATAGTGTGTCAATCCAAAATGTGTTACTGATTAATATCCAACAAAATTAAAAAGAGGATCAACATTTTGCTATTTTTCAGAAATTCAGCTTCCTCTATAACACTGAATTTAACTGTCCATCAAAGTGGTCTCAGTGTCTTTTAATGATACACATACACAATATATATATATATACACGCTTTAAAGACATGAAAATTACCATAACAAACCACTTAATAAGGCAAGCAATGATATAGCAAGCATTACATTATAAATGAATAGTTAAATTATTTAATCCAGAAGACCAGCAAAAGATCCTCTTACATATTCCACACAAAATCACCATTTCTAGTGCAGAATAAAGGGGCTTACAACTTAGTAAAAATCCGAGATGACAGAGCAGAAAAACCACCAGACCAAACACCATTTAGCACTACACTGTAACTGTACCAAATCACATAATTCTAGCCACACATTCAATTCCATTACTCAAAACAAGAAGTAAGCAGAAATTTACTGCAGATGTAGAGTGCTTTTTTCAGTCTTTCCTTGCAAACTGAAGACAAGGCGATATAGTAATCTCATGGAGATCCTTAGCATCACAATTACCTGTTGGGGTGCACTGGAGGACAGTAACAGTATTTTCAAACTTAATTTGACTTATAATTACAAAGCACAGATTAATAAAATCCTCGTTTGACCTACTGTTTGTACTCCTTATGCCAAAGACAATTACTGACAGTAGCTCAGAAAGTAAAATAGGCCGTGAAAAAATAATGCCAGCTAGTTGCATTCTTCCAGTTAAGTCAATAAGGACATTTCATCTGCAGAAACATGACTACCTTCTTTCTTTCTCCAACCTGAAAAAATCTTTGAGTTAGAGATTATTTTCAAGTTTCATTTTCAGACAAGAGACAAAAATCTCAGTAGTTATACTCTATGTTGATAGATTCACAAGTATTAACACAAGATTTTAAAAGGGAAATATAAATTAACTTCTATGCAATTCAGTCATGTTAAAAGTTTATAAAGAGACCTAAAAGATATAGGAGGGACCTTGTGGATGCCAAGTACAGTTTCTTACCAATACAGGCAACCACGTCACTTAATCCTTTTATAAATCGCTCAAACTTCATTTTAAAATCTGTTAATAATTTTCCCTCCATAATTCCCCCTCTGGGAGGCTCTTCTGGAAGCTCAATATTTGGATGAGTAGAAACCATTTTTGAACTTCTAGCCAAAGGTTATTGATAGCCATATCCATTTGTTCCCGTGCCAACAGCATCCTTAGTTTAAAAAGCTCTTTTACCTCCCCAGCATTTTTAGCCCCATCCCTTCCCTTCCCCATACATATTTATGGCGATCAATCACGTCCTATCTCAGTGCTCATTTCCAGGGCTAACCAAAGCAGCAAGACAGGGTCTCCATTTCATGTTTATGGCCTTTTTGCACATCCGTTCTATTCTCAATGAATCTCAACAGATCTAACTGCAGTTATAACAGAATCTCTCACATTCCATACAAAGGTAGTTAACGTTCACACAATTTTTACTTCACATTTGCAATGGGACAGAAACTTCCAGATAATACATTGCTATACCTCAGGTGCTGAGCAATTAAGCCACAAGAACACAATCTTTTGTCATCATCTCACCATGCAACTATTACAAAGATAAGCCAAATAAAAATTCTGAACCTCCAGGCCAAAGGAGATAAAATTTAAGACAACATAATATTCATAAATGGATGTAAAAAGGAAAAATATAAATAGATTGAGAAAAATAAAGTTTGCAACTTGCTACTGATGCATTCAGTGCTTAATCAAGCCACAATTTATTCTTTAGTATAACTACATGAAATCATCAAAAACAGGCCAGTAAAGAAAATGCATATTCAACATTAATATACTGTATTATTATATATTAATATACAAAGTATAGGATGCTGAAAGGCCAAAAAACATTAAAAGTGCTTGCTATCCAGGTAAAACCTCCAAAGAAGTCCAAACTTCTGGTCCTGAAAGAGTCAAGATGTCCCTGGCCCAGAGTCCATTAACCATGCCTTTCCTCTTAATATAATGAAAAAGAACTAAAGACTAAACTTCATCTTGTCATCACAGAGCAAGAATTCTCCTGAATGTATAAACATCTACTACAAAGAAAGCAAAAGTATCTACTTAACAACAGCAAATCTAGGACATGATCAACTAAGCTACTTAATACGAGCTAAAGAGCTGGCATATTATATGCATATCTACCTTTTCTATGCTTCTTTGCTGTGTATTATTAGTATTAAAATGAGTATTTATATTTAAAGACATCAAAGTCATCAGAAAATAAGGTTCCAGTCCTGAAGTATCACTGCTGTTTCTGTTAGTTTAGAGATTAGTCTTATGTTAGATGAAAGCAAGACTACCCACTGCCATCAAAATCCACATACTGGAACATGTACAGGAAAATGTCTATAGAGCTGTCCTATATGAAAAACTTTGCTTATCTTCCATGCACTGCTCTCAAATTTGGGTACTCTGCAATGTGTTTGCTGGCTAACGAGACAACATACACCCACTGCACACACACACACTCTTCACGCAGGTAAATCCCGCAGATTTCAGGAATACTACACCTGTGCTTAAAAATAAGCACATGCTTAAGCAATTTGCTGACTGAGGTCCGATTTCTCAGCACCCTGCAGAAATGATACGTTAATCTGATCTGGCTATATTACAGCTCCACCACTATGCAATACAAGGACAAGTACAAAGCTAAACACAATGCAGGCAGAGACAGGCTCCTTCACAAGAAACAAGGAACTGCTTTAAATGTTTTTTGCCACTCCGTACTCAATATGGCTAATCAATTGAGATAAACTACTGAAAATATTCCATCAGCTTGTATGTAATAACTCCAGTTTAATAATCATTGAACACAGTTGTAGCCAAAGTACTGCAACCTTAAATCAAAGATCACTTCATATCAGGAGGTCTTAAGGGACGATTTTGTCTAAGAGTATATGTGGCATGCTTAGATATTAGCATAAAACTACAGTCCCTACAGTTATTTTCAATATAAAAGGTTGTCTACAAATCAAAATTAAATCCCCTTCACTTTACTCAGAGTAAATGGCTGCATAAGGATGCAAACAAATTAACTGAAAGCTTGAAAGTCAAGTTCTCAATTACTATTTAACAGCAACTTTACTATATTTGAATATAATTTACTGTATACTTAGCTGTTTTAAAATGGAATCCAATACTGTATAATAAAAACCCAAATAGAACAACAAATGATTGATGATGATGCAAATGTATGAATACTTGGGTCTGAATAGTGCTGTTTGTGGATACATTGCTAAATACAGTACTATGCTAGTATATAATAAATCATTCATGAAAAGCAAAAGTATACAATTTGCTGTGCAACTGCTCAAAACCTGCATCATTTCTAAATGACTGCTGATGCAATGACTTTAGAGTAGCTTTTATTCTCAGTTATTAAAAGAAGTTGAGAACTCTCACTTAAATAAAGCTATTTCTATTGACATGAGGAAAACAGCTAAAACTGAAAAAGTTATAAACAGCTATCACAATGACAGAATAAAGACATTAGTTCATCAGATTAAGTATTATCAAATACACATAAAATTATTCCACTGACCTACACCATCCATTAATTAGTAATGTTATGAAGTAGCACCACACTTCTATGTGTAAAAATACAAAACATCTGCATTATCATATACAGACATATATAACATCATCTTTATAATAATGATGAAGTGTTCTATGCAGAGTGTTCTATTTGCAGCGGTGATTCATTGTGCTAGGGGAAAAAAATGCTGACACTTTGAGAAGATATTTTCCCGTAAAAGGTTGAAGTCCTTAAGCAGCAAAAAACACCAACGTCCATCATCTTTAAACTCTATTGATTTCTGGTGAAGATTTAAAAGGCTGTTTACTTATTTCCCATCATTTCTGTCAGAGCTGTAACAGTTCTCTTCCCACTGAATAAACCTCTCATGATCCTCTTGGTGATTAAGGTCAGACAAAATGTCAAACTCCTAATGCTAAGTGCTTTCACATTAAAAATTAATACCAAATCACCAAGTAAAATCCAAACAAGAAGTCAGACATGTAAACAGTACACAATAAGGGTAATACTGACCATTACAAAAAAGAGCTATAATGCATACATGAAAAAACATCTGGCAACAGGTAAGAGCACATTCTTTCACTTTTGCATCTTTAACCCCCTTTCCTATTTTAGAGTTATTGTACTATGTTTGACACAATCCTTTTAAAAATCCTTTTTCCATTAAAGCTTGCAGTCGTCTCCTCTATTTGCCCCCAAATGCCATTTACTATATGACTGAAGTACTACAAGGATTGTTTTTATTTTATTCCAAACTTCATCCAGGAAACAAGTATTATTTTAACAGCTGCTGCTGAATACAGAGACAGTATACAGGTAACCAAAAGGTGTCCAAAGGATCCCCTAAAACAAAACCAAATTAACTGCTAATTAGCTATACAGTATTTTAAACTAGAAACCACTGTATGCTTGAATATATACATACATGAGCAGACGAATACAGAACACATCCCTGAAAGAGGCTTCCTGGGGCTCTTTATCCAGATTTCTGCTACTTCAGGCAACCAGACCATATTACTTCATTCATAAACTTATCAAGTTCAATCCTAAAACTAATTACTTTCTTCAACCTCCTAAACACTTGCCTGTATCCTGAGGAAAAGCAGCAAACCAGAATGTGTAGAGCCAAACTTCCAGGGTGATTGGAAGCCTGCAAGTAACTATATAATAAACTGTGAAGGTAAATCTTAAATAAGGTACAGTCAAAGGTGAAAATATTAGTTTTATATAACTAACTATGAGTTTTTTAAGCAGATAACTTTGAAGTTTTGGTCTGGCTTGCCAATCTAGCTATAATAGATTGCTCTAGTTTAGAATGCAGTAACAACATAAATGAGATATTCCCAGGCATTAGGATGAGGAAAGAATCTCTTTATACTCAGTGCATTTTAAATGACAAAACTTAAGCCATTTTTGCTTTTGTAATGTTGTTTATAAGTGGTAAGGGTCTGTTCAGTCTTGTCATCTTTGAGCTGATCTACCAAGCACTCACACAGTGTTCCCAGTTTGTACTGGAAATAGCTCAAATTTATTTATGCACAATTCTTACCTATGTAACTAAACATGTATTTTGTTCACCTGCCTAGAAACTGATGAAGAGAGTACTGCAGATGAATTTGTATAAACAATATGGATCTTCTTAACTCTTAGTAGAGTTAGCTCACTTATCACCAAGAACAACTGATATGACCATCTCTTCTCAGGGCTGTGCTATGTATACTCATAAGCTACCTAATGCTGCCCGCAATTTTACTGTACTGAAAGATGATAGGAGGTATGACAGGGCGTCATATTGGAGAAGGAGGATGATTCTCTGATAGGCTTTATTATCAAGCTAGGAATAAAATGCAATCCATTTTCACCACAGATCATTAAAAATCTCAGAGCATAGTAAAACCAAAGTTGTTACTTTTCTAATTAACAATCAACTGGTTAGCTATTAAAAGCAAAATAACTGCATAGGGAATTACGATTTCTTACATGCCAAATTTTTGAGTTCTACCTTGCTCCAACAAGACTCCAGTATGAAAAGAGAGGTCTGTGAAGGGTCACAATCCTAGACTGTAAAATACAACATTTAACACAAGTTGCTCATTTATATGCTTTGCTTAGCAGATAGGAAAACAAGCATTCATTAATAGATATGCTTATGGCCTGGCAGTGACACAATAGAGAAAACAGAGAATGTAGAGAACCAGTAAGACTTGCATTAGTTCTGCAATGTATTTAACAAGAAACTATGTGTTCCTATAAAATATTCCTTGGGAAGCACAATGAACACCACAACTCTACCTAAGTGGACACTGAAACTCCAGAGCTGAAATTATCAGAAAAAAAAAAAAAAAATCACCATTACTTTGCTATATATTATGGATGGTATGTCAGCTGCAACACAAACAGAACATAAAATTTTATATATGGTTATCTAACTATACATGGTATGGTTGGATAAGCATATACATTACATATTTTTAGCCTGTATCACACCTTAAGAATTTGTCAATGAACATGCTTTTTCAGAATACTGAGTATGGTAATGAGCAGTGCATAACCCAAGTTAAGCATATCACACATCTCTTCATTATTAGAACTTTGAAACTTGATCTGAAAATTTTATTTATCCTTGCTTAAGGATTAAACATTATAAAATACAAGTTTGATATAACTTGACCACAAATAATTTTCATGCAATAAGTATTGTAGATATTTCAAGATCACTTACAATATTAACTTTTATACTGTTAAATATTTCTTAAATACTCATTTCAGATATCAACACCTAAATGCTTCAGGAAAAACCTTGCATTTCTGATCCAACTATGAATTTTGCTACAATTTATACTTGTTCTCTTTTTTATTAAAAAATCACTAACTATCCTGAATCTTAAAGGCTTTCAAGGAAGTCAAAGAACCTTTATTTCCTGCCTGTAAGGCACAAGTTTGTACACAAGGGGGTTTTTTGTTTGTTTTAGAATGAGTAAAATTGCCTAATGAAATAATGATTTGTATAGGAAAATGTTTTTGTTTACCAAACAAAAGAAATTATTACTAATATTTTTTAAATTACATATATTAGTTAGAACTGCTATAAAATCTCGTTTTTTCTTGATGTCCTTGCCTTCCATGATTGGCTAGTATATTGGGTATGATCCCTGTCTCAGGATCATTTGATTTTATTTTTAAATCAGTGAGTGTTAAATATAGTATGTATAAATAATGTGCAGTGCAAAGATGACCTTCCTCCACTCCAAACAAGGTAACATCCATGTACAGAGGGGCTTTCTTGCTCCCTTTCCAATCCATCATTCTTGTCTGTGTAATGGCATTGACCGAACAAGAGCAGCAGAGGACACTTCAACACAGTGTAACTCACACTCACAGCTAGCAGTCAGGGCACCCATTTCACAGGTTAGAGATGCAGACCTGACCCCCACAAGCTCACCACAAACTAAACAGCAGTCTTGACGTATTGCAGCTGCTTAGCTGTTATACACAGAAGGGGAGGTACAGAACATGCTGCAAGATTGTAGAAAAAAATGCATGTTACAAAGATTTTAATGCAAAAGTAGTATCTACTAAGGATGGATCAAGGAGTCTAAACTGCAACCTTCATTTTTTATACTACATGCTAATTATGAAAATTAACTGCTGCCCTGTAAGACACCCTATTTCCTTTTTTTTCCTGGCTCTCAGAGTCTTTGAAGTCTGCAAGTCTCATGCTACTGTAGGCTGTGAAGACTTCTCATACTTCTGGAAAGACTCAAGCTCCTAGCTGAGTTTTCTAACAAGACATTTAATGGCCCAGCACGACAGGTCAACATAACATAGTATTTTCAGCATAATGACATTCACTTATTCAAGAATCTGACATTGGAATTTGGTTCAGTGGCCACATGGTCTCTCTCCCCACTGTTGTATCACAGTAGGAGGTACACCAGTGGGTACAAGGAACTAAGTTTAGTGCATCTTATTTAGCCCATACTCGATACTGATACTTGTGAAGGTTTGACTTTGGCTAAATGCCAGGTATCGGCTAAATGCCTGACATCACCTGTTCATGGGAAGTAGTGAATAAATCTGTTTTCTTTTGCTTCCGTGCGTGGACCTTCTCAGGAAGCAGGGCTCCAATACACATAAGTGGTTGCCTCGTAGGACCAAGGGTGAATCCACCCCCTTCCTCCTTTTTCCCAGATTTATAGTGATCAGACGTCATATGGTCTGGAATATCCCTTTGGTCGGTTCAGGTCAGCTGTCCTGGTTGTGTCTCCTCCCAAGATCTTGCCCACCCCATCCCACTGGGGGAAATGTTGGAAAGAGCCTTGGTGCTGTGTAAGCTCTGCTCAGCAGTATCTGCGACACCAGGGTGCTACCAACACCCTGCCAGCTCCCAGCATAAACCAAAGCACCGTGAGGGCTGCTATAGGGGAAAACCAATTCCAGCTCTGCCAGACCCAGTATAACACTATAAAGAAATCAAACTAAGCCAAAACTTTTAAAAATGTAATGCTGAATGTTTTCCAAAGCCAGAGGAAGAAATTCTGTTGATCTGAGCGTAAGAGCAAGGTTTAGTTCTGGACCTGCAGAATCAGCATAGAATTCCTGCACTTCCTGGGGTGTGAGAAACTGCCATCATGAACAAGGACATGTGTCATGTAACAGGAGCTTCCAAAATCCTCAAATGAAAATGCTGGCTCAACCTCAAGGTAGCTGTGAGACTCTCACTGACTTTAATGAGATTTAACTGATAAAGTTTGATACGTAAGTAGTGTCCAGGGACTTAGTAGACTTTATTTTTTAAGTTCATTTTCATCAATCTGTCATACTCCAAAGACTACTATATAGTTCACTATCTTGCTCTCAAAGCCCTCTTTGGGACTCACAGCAAGTCATATTAGTGATGAGTATGTGTATACCTGCTAAAGAACTATTCTTTAGATGATTAGGTATCAGGAGATAAAAGTAAAATAGCCATACATCAGGAAGAATTAATGAGAATATGTTAATTGATAATGAAGTTTGTTTGATACTGGTTCCAATCCAAAGACATACCTAACTTGACATTTTGTAGCAGTTTTCTGTCACTCAAATAGATGAGACAGGAAAGTCGTCTTCATAGCAGAAATTTATGCACATAAATCTTTACTTTTCAAAATCAGAACACAAACCTACATTCAATGAGTATACATAGACAAAACAACAAAGATGTTCCTTATTCCCTCACAGGATTTTCAATTATCTGTAGTTTCCTACACTATCTAAACAAAAATAAGGTAATGGACTGACAAATTGAAAACTTCATGTGTGAGAAGAAACAATAAAACAGATTCAATTCTGCTTTTATAAGCCCGAGATTAATCATGAAGGAATATAATTAAGAACACCTAAATTACTCTTCACTAATAATGTTTTGTCTTCCACACTTACTCAGCTTCAAACAACAGCCCTCTCATGTACATTTTATATTAAAATCTTGTAAACCTTCTACAGATGTTTTGAAATTTTTTTTTCAAGGAAAAAGAAAATTATTTACACTAAATTAACTGGAATCCTTTAAGACCAACACTTCTTCACTTGAACATGCAGATTTTTATCTCTTAATGCAATTAAGCATGTGCTCAGCCTTTGAAAACTGGAATTTAACTGTATTTGTGTTTTATATTATACATGGATAATTTACTGATGTGGAACCTCGGGGAATTATGTTACTCAATGATTTATGTTTAGTTTGACCCCATCTCTGAGGAAAAAGAAGTGATTTTTCCTTCACTCAACAAACATTTGGGAGTCTTGAACCATATCAACTTTCCTGAAATTGTATTTTTCAGAAAAAAGTTATTCTTCCTCACATTTCAAAAACCTTTCTATGCCAAGGATTTCTTCATCAATTATTTTGAAAACAGAAATGTGTTTTTCAGAGAAGAGTCCATTATGAGCATTACAAAATTGTTGAAACTGTTTAAGTTATATATCCTAATTAGTTTGGCAGAGCTAATACAAATTATGTTTACAGACTAACAATAATAAAATTGAAGTACTAGTTAAATATCTAAAATAATTAAAGGAATCATTTTTAGCCTGGCATAATTAGCTAATTCACTTTACAAGCATTTATTAAAATGAATTTACATGTTATATTCCATAGGTAGTTACACAATAGTGTTTATACAGGAAAAATATAATGAACCAAACTCTTTGTATCCAGCCCTCCACAATTAAAACGAAGACTCCCCAAGTAATATCAATCTAGGATAGACTAATTAAGTTTGGTTTGATAACCATTCATTTCTTCTATTGCCTTTGAGCAAATTGTTTATTAGAGAAAGTTATTTTACACAAATCAAATCAAACTGGGTAAACCATTATATTTGAGAGAAACCTTAGCCATCAGTCAATTAATCCATCATTTTCTCCAGACACTTTCGTTTAACGAGCAGATCATATTATCAACAATTTAGATATCCTATGATTCAATTATGACAGAAAATTTATTGACAGCTTCTCTAATACTTTTGTTATGAATAAATATTAAATGTTCTCCACTTTTGATAAGCAAACCAAATGCAATCATGTGTTAAATCTAATAATCAAAACCTGAGTGATACTTCCAAATGAAATGTTTTAAAACACGTTTTAAAACAAAATAATTTAAATTACTAAAAAAAAAATCAAATGTACCTCACAATTTCTAAGGAACAAGCAAACAAGTTATTTGATTTCCACTAGCTGATTAAATGAAAACACATAGATAAGAATATTACCAACTAGGTATGAAGAGATTTA
This sequence comes from Athene cunicularia, assembly GCF_003259725.1. NCBI lineage: Eukaryota > Metazoa > Chordata > Aves > Strigiformes > Strigidae > Athene > Athene cunicularia. Next base: position 18,101,163 of record NW_020799117.1, on the reverse strand, counting down.
ACATAAATAAAAATAAATGGCTTCATGTAGCATTCTGTAAGACAAAAGGCATTATTATGTAAAGATGGTATTACCAGAACATAAAGACTCTTTCTGCAACTACATAAAAGAATTGCCTAGAAGTTGATAGATTCTTCAAACCTAACATAAAGATAGGTGCTATTAGGAATCCTGTCTATTATAAAAACAATTTGTGGGATGTTCATAATTACAGCTTTTCTTAAACTTAAGGAAAGAATATTGCCTAACAAAGATTACTCCCAGACTATTCAAACCTCTTGACAGACATCTGTCTTTGAAGAAATAAGATACTGACTCATTTACAACTGAGATAACCAATTCATGATGAAAGGACCAGAGGACAATGGAAAAGCTCTATCTAAACTAATGTCCATTAGAAAGATAATGGAATTATACAAAGTTCTATCGATATATTAGAGCATCATTATTACTTCAAAGTATTTTTCCTTGAGACAAGGAAGTTGCTTTTATAATGAGGGGAACTGTAAGTAGGTTTACAGCTGCAAAGGAAAAGTACTGCAGCTGAATATCAGAGGTAAGTATTCACATAATGAAAACAGAGCACACACTTAGTGTCTGTCAGCATCTGAACAGTAAAAACTGCTTAACAGCAAATAAAAGAAAGAGGTGTTCATATGAACCTCAGACAAAAGCACTTCTTCGGGTTTGCCAGGTCTAACATTCTATTCCTAAGAAGCAAACCATATCAGCAATATGTTGTGCCCATTTCTTAACCGGAATGCTCTTACTGTATATATCCTAGTTAAAAATATCTTAAATACATGTTTATGTTCAAACATATATAAAACACAACAAAACCATCATTTCCTTCCCCTCCTTAACCTCCTTCTATTTGGACTGGTATATAATAACGCATTGTGGTTTACAGACATTGCCTCTATTTCCTTAAGAACTGAAATGACATTGTGAATTTATGCCAAATGGAAGCAAAAGAAAGGTCAGATGTTTCCAAAACCCCTGGCAAGTGATTTCACATCAAGTCACTTGCTGCCTCTCAGTAATTGCACACTCTGCACTAGCAGTTTCACTTGTGCCTATTAAGAAGTCCAGAAGATATCATGCATAAGTATGGAATATTATTATTATTTTATGTTCTGAAACTTGAATTGTCAGGTAGATAGCAGTACATTAACTTACAGCAAATACAGGGTTTTACAGAACTCAAGAGGAGCCTTCATTTACTTAAAGGCTTTTACTCCCATATAAATACGAAAGTCCTGATGCATCAGTGCTGTAGCACACTATACAGAAAATTGACATCTCAGGTTTTTTGTGGCAATAGCTGCTCAGCTGTGATGCATTCAACAGGAAGAACTACATAAGTTCTTTCAATATAACTCCCAAATTAAGATCTGTTGCTTTAATTGGAAACCTGTTATTAAAATTACAAAGAAAGTTATAAAATAAGGGAATGTATTTTAAAAATTCCTTTCTGACAGCTGTACATGTGCCTGAGAATAGTAGTACAATAAATAGTAAAAAAGATTGAATGATCAACACGATTTTTCAGAAGACTGCTTGCCAGCAAGACAGTCGCATCTACAGTAGCTCCCACATGCTTTCTTGCATGGACACTAGCAATTACAGAGTCAGGACAAAAGCCAATCCTAAGAAGAAGAAACGGTAATAACTATGCAGCCATACAAATGGCAACAACAATGCAAACAAAACAGAAAATGGCAGACTTACGTTTTCAGCAGCAGAGTGGTTTTATATCAACTTAAGTGGACCATGAAACTGTACTGTCAAACTTCATTAAGCGTAATTCCTGGAGTTGTGACATCTACATTGATTCCACTCCAACAGATCTTATTTCTACCATAGGTGCATTTCAAGCACAAAATTAGCTTTTTAGTCAAATGAGACCACTTACCAGTACCCAGAACTCCTCGCAGTGTAAGGTCCACTTATGTGTCTCACTGCAATTGTAAAGATATCCTATTACTCATGGACAGTTTTTTTTTTTCCCTTTATAAGATTTAACTTAAAGCCTGACTGCTGCATGCATGACAACACTATTTAATACAAAGTATGTCCAGCATCATTTCACTGAGTGCTAGAAATAAGTGAGCTTAGAAAGGCAAGACAGACAGGAAGTAAATGTGTATTTGGACTATGCATCTCAGAGATTCCTTTTACTGGTAAGTAATTCTTTTTTTTTTTTTTTTTTTTTTTTTTAGATGGATATTCATACAGTGAGGAAAAACAAGTAATGACACAGAGATTAATATTTATGTTACAGAAAGCCCCAGGTAGCTGCTCAGCAGATGAGAAGAATGAAGAAACTTTTCTGTGTGGACACAAATATAGATTTATCTGTGGAAAAAAGCATTGGAATAAATGGACAAGGCTTCATTTTGATAGCCTCTCAGAAGTTTTAACACTGCATGTTAGCTTTTTCAGCAATCTCTGCATGGAGATAACCAAGCCCTAAGGAGTCTGCTCTCCCAACATCTCAGCATCAAAATGCTCATGCAAAAATTTGGCTACTCATAGCTTCCAGAAGCAACATGTTTCTACTTTCCTAAAATAAGAAACAGTTAGCACATTTTGCTGTAATATTCTAAAAGGTCTGGAAGGGAAGAATCGAATATTGATAAAAGACGGCATAAACTATAACACAAATTTTGAATTGTGTGAAGATTTGGATCTGTCTGAGTAGGTTAGTAAAAGAGATGTTACAACATCACTGAAGGATGTTGATGCCTTCTTGTCACCATAACAGACCATTATGTCTTTTTCTCTTTCAGAACCTTTGAAATCTCATGGTAACAAATAGGTACAAAGAGAAGCTTCCCTCTCTGAATGTCTCATGGCCAGAAGGCCTAAGTACCAGTCACCCTGAAATTAATTTTGCTTTTTGGCCTTGTCATGCCAAGCCAGATGGGTGAAAACATCCATCTCCATCCTAAAACACCTATTACAATCAATACTGCCCGAACTGATTTTGTCAGGGCTTTGCTACCAACCATCCCTGACGTGAGTTTTCAGGAAAAGCAGTGGGATACTTCAAACTTTTGGTCTCAGATGGCAAAACTTTTCTGATTAAAGAGAACTTTTTCCTGTAACCTGCTATCTGAGAGAGCAAAAAAGGAATACAAGTTCAAGACCTGGATGTTCATGCCTGAAGTATTATAAATGAGCACACATATATACAGAGATTTCAAGAGTGGAGAACAACATCCATGTTACAGTTTGGACAATGCTGAATACAATTCCTTCACTGCAGTGATGATAGGGAACGATTATCTTAGAAAACAGCAAGGTCTTTCTGTACGAGATCAACAGTTATTATCGTGTAAGCACATTAACAATCATTTGAGTTTACCAGAAAGTACAAAGCTAATCTCAATTTTTCACTTATCTACAGTAAAATATATCAATACTTTTCCAAGAGGAAAATCTAAAAGATTCCCCTCCTGCTCACAGCAAGAATATGGCTTAATGGACATGCAGATCTTAAAAGTGGAAAAGAAAAAGCACTTACATTTCAAGGGATATGCCTCCCACAGAACGGGCAGACAAAAACTGCCTTCAGTTGGGTTGTCAGTTCAGAAGAGGTGACCAAGCTGGAACACTTTAATGATATGGAAGGCCAGAGGTGGAATTGAAAGAATACATGAAGAAAAGCTTTGTTACAAAAAAATAACTTAAATAGAACTAAGAGTATTTTGCCTTTACACTCATACTCATGCAGTGGGGATGACAGAGAATGGGATGTGAGAACACATACAAGGATGTTCTACCTGTATGACTGTAACAGCAGAGGTACTGTCACAGACTGTTCTGGTGAGAATATACCATTTGTTTACAGGATAGCCACAAATGCATAAATGCAAGAACTTAAAGGCTATTTAGACTTCCCCTCTTTAACAACAAACATTCATAATGGAAGTGTTGTAGCATCTGTTAGGTCACACACATTTGTTATAACTATACAGGAACATCACATTATTGAGGGGAAAAAAAACCACACAAACCATTTATTTCTGTAAAATATTTGCTTATACAGTCAAAGCTTTATTCACACTTGCTAAATCTAACTTTTAATAAAAATGGGTCATGAGTCACGATTAAGAGTTTGGCAGGTTAAGGTGTTATTTTTTTTTAAAGAAACTTATCTTCATAATGTACCTACCTGAGTTTGACTGTTAGAGAAACTGTTGGATTGACAGTGTTAAAGTCAAAAATATGTTTGACAAAAGTGAGAAATCAAGCAGCTGTTTGTGGTAAGAAAGCTCTGAGTAAAGATACATTTTGACTCTAATATCTCCTATACTTACTAATCTGATTTTGGCTTTCTGCTCGGTTATGGTGTTGGCAAAGCTAACTGAAGTATACTTTAAAATGGTTAAATATCTACATGAACAACTGCATTAATGCTTAAACACTCTCACTCATTTTGTCCTGTAGCTTTTATACAAAGAAAACTGTACCAAAAAAAGTCAACACTTATTTATAACTATGCCTTCCAACTAAAATGTTTTTCAAATACAACATCCAAACCAAGAAAACTGGAAATAATTACACGTACTTATTCTCAGGCACATTTTATACATTTGTATTAAACCAGCAATACAGTTTTTTAAAAATTAAATTTGCTTGATTCTCTTTGTCTCCAAACTCAATGCATTCAGTTCTGTGTATGTAATGGAAGAAATTATAATAAAACTCTTGGATGATAAGCAAGTATTAGCACTGCCCAGATAAGTGAATTTTATGCCTTTATTTAGAAGATTCCTCCAAAAGTATGTTAGATGTCAGTTTTACTATCACTTATTAGAACCCACCTACTGCTACTTGAGAATAAAAACAGGAGTTGGGAGCACACAACAAGTCCCTGAGATCCCAGCCAAGCTACAGTAGGGTAAACTTGAATATTTATCATCACTCAGCAGCCAATCATTCAATTCTGTAATAAAATAAAACTTCCAGACACTGAATCCTACTCCCAGACTGTATAGGGGTATACAGTCACACTCTTATTTTTATTTCTATTTGTTGTAAGAATCCATTGTCTCTCACTGTACACTTGACTACAAGCTCTAAGAAACAATAATTACATTTTCACTATGGCTGATAACCTTCATTGCTAAAGCAAAGTATATTTCCACATAACTTCTCAAAATAGGGCTGACATATATACATTAATAGTTTGGTACCTGAACACACCCAAGGCTTGTAGGTCCTACTGAAACACAAGTAATTGATCATGGCAATAACCTGAAACCACTTCAGAAAATGAATGTTTCCATTACTCCTCAGTCAAACAGTGCCCACCCAGCATAGTCAGAATAAATCCTCTTACGGAGTATCTTAAATTCTATGAATGAATTACCTCAAATGTCACTTCAAATTTACTGAAGACATATATCACAGAAAGAATTCATTGTGAAAGAAGCAGGAGAAAGTGAACACGAACCAGTGGGGAGAGAAAGGTGTGAGAGCAAGAACAGATGTGGGACAGAGTGAGTATGTGAGTGGGCTTGAGGTATCTCCAGGGAATGATACAAAACTTCTTTGGGAGCTGTAGTTCTATCTTCATTGAGTCTTTGAGAATTAACACCAGGTGACCTACAGGCTTAAATTCACCACAAAGTTTAGAAAATTAAAGTAACTTAATCTTCTAAAATACAAGCTTTTCTTGTAGCTGGAGAAAGTAACACCTTGAGCACACCCTGCGAGTCCTGGTGTTGTACAGTAAAGCCCTAGTTTCTGTCATGAGAGATTGTTAAATTCCCAAAGTCCAAATTCAGTGTGTTTTCTCCTCTTTTAAGATCAAGATATCATGAACTGTTTCACTACAGCTCCTAAAATTCCTAATGTGTACTTTGCCTCTGTCTGTTTAGAGAACTTAATCACTTTTTAACAGCTGATGTCTGCTGATGCAGTTTTTCTTCTCTGTTTCTTTTCAGCACAATACAATAAATTGCTACAGATGTCTATCACCCACCCCACCACCTCCACAACCACACCAGTAATTCAGAAGCTGTCAATCTGTCTCTGGAGTTGAATGTTGCAGTGCAGTTCCCAGCTTTTAAATGTTTAAATATAAAAGAAGGCCTATTTGAAATATGAAAAGTGTATGATTCATGAAATAAGGAAACAGTAACTCAATCATAACAAATATATTTGACCTTTAAAGTAGTAACAACAAACATTAAAACACTCAAGTTCTCCTTTGCTGCCAAGTTTATTTTCCTCCTAAGTTGTGCCCCCATTATGCTACAATAATCCTTCATTATTTCAGTACAATAATGCACAGTCTATCGTCTACCTATAGTTGTCTGGTGTCTATTTAGTTTTATAGCAAGCAAGCAATTTGAGAATATGGTAATAAAGCTTCAATCACAGTAATGATGTATGATGGGCTGTAATTTCTGTGTGCTAATGGTTTACAAACAGTATCACAATGATGACGGGAATCTCATTGATTCATTATATGAGTGCAATAATATCAAAATGACTTAATATAGATCACTATTTACTCATGCACATACTGATAACAACCTCTATATATTTCTATATACAGATATATAGAAATAAAATTAGTATTAGTCTTTCCACATAAAAGTTCACACGGCACAGAACATTTTGTGTTGAGTTTCCTAAATCAATGTTTAAGTTGAAATTACTGCATTGAACGGGTTCTTTGAAAAGCAACCCATTGATTTTAATCTGCTTGAAGCAATCAATTACTCCCTGTCCTCTTTATTCCAAACTGTAATGAAAACTAAACTGCGTTGTCTTGAAAACTAAATGTGAAGATGATCATAAACAGAATTTAAACTCCATGGATTATTCATATCTACCCATTTAGATTTGCCATTTCCATTATGAGTACATTTGCCATGAGCATTTAATGGACATCTAAAAGGGAATTCATTAAAGCAGGAGCTGTTGGCAGCACTTATGGGCTTCAGACTGCTTTATGTTTGCCTTTAATAGCTCACTATTATAAAAGTGATATATTGTGTTCATCCCATTAGTAGTTTGCAGAAAGGTCTGTAAGACATAACAAATCCTTTTGAGTATTGTCAGAATCAAAACTAAATCACAGGGTATTTTTTTTTCAAGCAGCATATTACGACCCCAACAATGTACCATTTTAGGTCATCTAAACTTTGATGATCTTAGCCAACTAAGAATTTAATGACCCTACAGACAGTTTGTTCTTTTTTTAATGAAACACACATGAATTATTAATGCTGTCTCAAATGCACAGGTTTTTAAAAACTTGTCATAACTATTAAGGTTAAGCATGCTTAAAAATGAAACATGTTTTCTCAGAAGTATTTTCTCACTTGTTTGGGTCCAGAGGAGTGTCAAGGCAAGTAGAAAGGTTAATGCCACCAACCTGTAGGTGAAGACACTGAAGAGCAAGCAGCCTCCACCCGCCTGATTCCCGTCCCCACTGGCCCTCCAGGGATGAATAGACGGGATATATTTGCTTATTCGTAAATCAAGAAGGCAAAAGGCAAACTAGAACAAAGTTGAACTGCCTTGTAATCAACTGCTAGAAGTAACTGAAGGTTCGCGATAGAAACACCCCTACATATCATAGCTCAGTTCTACATGCCTCTAGAAAAGACATTATGTAGTTTATCACCTGAGTGTATTCAGGCTGGTAGTATGAAAGTGGTACCGTGATTAAATCTTTATAGAATACAAAGCAAACAAGTATTTGATTATTCACTGCTTGTTCACCAGAACCATTACCACCACCAGTCCAGCACATTGAATACAATTGTTTGTTAACTTGTGCTCCCTCTGCTGACTTCTAGTTGTAAGACATACTATATCTTTCTCAATAGATGCTATTTATTGGTTTGTAAAGAAAATGGTGGATTTCACAACATGTACAACTAAAACCCTCTATTTTTAAAAGGATTACCACAAGTACTAATAAATACAAATCATAAATTGCCTGTCTGATTCTAGATATTTACTTTGCAAAATATGAACATTTAAATCCCAGTTGCTTAGGAGAACACCTTTTCTCCTTAGCTTCAAAGTTTTACAAAGCAGTCCTGGTACTAGTCAGAGTACCATGACACTGAAAAAACACTTACACAGAAGGGCTGTATAAAGTCAGTTGCAAAGCCTGTGTAGTTAGAACAATTCTCTCATATGACAAAGACTATCTCTATACTTTCAGCAGGCAACTTCTCTAAAAGATGACAATGTTGAGGTAATAAGCAGCATTTATCACCTATCAGTGAATTTCAAAAGTGATTGACACAGAGCAAACTACCATGTTCAGAATTCCTGATTAGCATGAAAAGAATGAAATCATTAGTTTTAGGAGAGAATTCAAAGAAGCAACTGGCCATTCTCACTTCACTGCATATGAATTTCCAACTAACATAATTTACAATAATTTGAAGGATGGTAAATTAATAAATCTCTTGGATTCAAAAAGCTACATAGAGTAATATACTAGTATAGGCATCTGCAAGGAAAGTTAAGATGCACCTGTATCTATGAGATAGATAGGTAGAAGGAAGCACAATTGCTAGTAAATTATTTCCTCTGTGGCTGTCGTCTAGTAAAAATTCTAAAACCCCTTCCTTGACCTAGGAACAACTAATTACTTCAGTGAGTTGGCAAGTGATTATTCTGGATGTTTATGAAATCAGTGGTTTTTTACAATTCACAGGATGTGTGTGTTTGTTTAAACACAGTTAGTTTGAAATTTTTTATACCAACTTCCAAAAAAATGTGGAAGTCTAAAATGATGGGATAGATATATATATGAGCTCCTTGGGTCTGTATTAGACCATTAGAAAATGCACATCTGGAACTTACGTCTCTATAATAAAACAAGGTATTTTCATAGCAGCAACAGGAAGCTGCACATCTTGTTCCTAAACTTCAACATGTTCATACTGTAAATGTATTCAAAATGGTTGACAAGAGACGTGAAAGGGTTTACAGCCTAAGCAGTTCGGCCTTGCAAAAATAAGCTCATGTTAATGCCTTGAAAAACTTCATAAGAAACAGGCTTCTTCAAAATATCTATACCAACCCTGAGACAGGTTCCTAAAATGAAGTTGCTCATCTCTCATAGCTTAAAATAATCCTCACTGTCTTACCTTACTTGGATGGAAAGCACACTTAAATATACTGTCCTGTCACCTGGACCTTTATGAGTGGTCCTGGATCTGAAGGTGACAAGTCAAATCTTCCCTAAGGAGAATGACCCAAGATAAGTTGGTTTGCCACAAGGCCTCCCAGAAATATTCCAATTTGTGCAATGCAAAAAAGGAAATAATACAGTAGCAATGGGTTCATTTTCCTTTTCCTGGAGAGAAAAATCATATATGGGGAGCATCTAACACCATGATTTGTATGCTCTTTTGACTATGACCACCAAAGCCAACCACATCAAAGAAAAAAGTCTCTGTATCTATTATTTTTTAAAGTATTTTCCCAGTTAAACTTGGAATTTCTTAAACTTTAAGATAACAAAAAGATATGGTTATCTGAGAATACTTTATTACTTTTCCTAATGGTACAAAAAAATGGGATGAAAAGTGCAAATGATCCAGATATTTAGTAGAAAGAAAAAAAAAGATGGATTTCATCGCCCAGTCAGCCTGCCCACCTTCACCAACCCACTCCTGAATAGTTTCAGAATGTTACTGTGCTAAAAAAATCTCATACCAACTCTATTTACTTGACTTGGTCTTTCAGTCTCTAAGCTAGGTAAACTTTTGTCTTTAATTTTTGCTCCAAATTTTCAAGGACTTGTCCCCTCTCAAACTTTCATGCCAGAAGTCCTAATACAGAAGCTTCAGATAATGCTGGTTGCCTTAGTTCTGGAACTCACTAGGTCAACTGAATAGAAAATAAGGCCTTAAATAGTAACTCATTGAGAGTTGACCAAATTTCTCAGAATTGCTAAAATTATTCCCACCTATTTGTAAGGAAGTATATTTGCTAAAGGAAAGATAACTTCTGAGTACATACTTAAGTATCTTATGAAAAAGAAATAGTTCTGTTCTAATGAATAATTACACTACACTTTTTCAATACTCAAGACAAAGAAAAAAAATCTGACTTAAAAATGATTCACCATCTTCCTTCCACCCCACTTCTATGACAGTTAAGGTTCTGGAAAAAAAACCATCCCTAACGTACTTTTTTGGTGAATGACTCTGCTGTTGAATCACACCCAATTAAAAATCAGATGTCCATAAAAGTCACTCACAATTTCTCTGCAGCGATCTCTGCTTTTCTTTGCCTCAACATTTCATTGATTACTTTTAATGACAGAAACAGAAGAAATTCAGTTTCTGAACTCCTTGGGCTTACTATAGAAAAAATAAAGCTTAGAATGGAAACTCACCAAAGCAACTGACTTAAATGAAAGGATCCTGCTAGTATGTTGAAGGAACCTGCACTTAACTGATGTCTGGATAAACATTCTGAACTGCTGGTTTCATGTATTCTTAGCCCAATAAATCCATTCTCTGAGAAAAGTATATTTTAGGGATTTCATGTGTCTACCATGTCATCAAGATTAAATTAAGTTAAACCCTTCTGTCACAGAGATTCTCCAATTCTAGCATGAACCTTTAAATCTCAACTGAGAAAGGAAAAGTTCCCCGCACAGAATTACTGATCATCTGATCACCAACTATGAAACAAGTTTATTTATTGTCTCCTATTCCTATTGAGAATTAACAAATATAGTTTCTTCAGTGTCCTTAGATCTCTTCAATCAACTTGAAACATAAGACTGTCTATTGTGGTTATGCAGACCAGTACAAAAATATTTTCAACATTCTGGGAAATTTTAAAGCACTGAAAAACTGCATTGAGTAGCATTAAAAATCTAGCAAATATTCATCTTACAGTTGATTACTAAATCCTCAAGACTGAAAGGCCAGAGCTGACATCAAGAAACACTTCATGGTTCAACTTTTTTTTCTGTATTTGAAAACAACTTTCACTAAATCCAACTTTGCCTGAAATAGCTTAATTCACTAGGGTAGATCCATAATTTGCTGAAAGCACTGGTAAAAGAGAATGTAGGCATTATCAAAATGTTTGGATGAGCCATGAATCGACACACCAATATGAACAGGAGTGAATGCTGGACGCTCTTTCCTTGATTGAGCAAAATGTAGTTTCTGCAGAGATTTCTGTGCAAATTTTCTTTGTAAAGTTATTTTCCTAGAGATGCAAAAGGAAGGACATGGGTATGACATCTGTCTCAGATGAAACCCTTCACTTAATTCATCCTGAAGCATTTTACAAAGATGTGGATATCTTCTTTACTATGACAATCTCAAACAGCCTATCAGGCCATTTACAAGGGCAGTCCAAATTAAAAACAAAAAAACCAAAAAAAACCAACAAACTTGATTCAGAAATCTGATGACTTCACCAACCTGGAAAGTTTCCAGATCAGAGGAACTGCAAAATAGAGGAAGTAGCTGTAGCCTCATTTATATCTCAAACCCCAAAAGGTTTCTTATACTATATCCTGGATATGACTGCCTCTGCTCTGCAGGAAATAGTCCTTAGCAATTCAGCTCCATTGACTTTATCTCTTCTAGAGTGGAAGTGATGTATTGCTGGTTAGACTGTTGTCACGAGCTGGTGACAACAGCTTGATGAAGAGAAAGTCTTCTGTACATGCTGCTCTGCAAATACCTGTCATTTTTAAAGGAACAGGTAAACATTGATCTTTTGCACAAATACTTGTAAATAAGTCTAAAAAGCGTGAAACAACCCCAAACACACCATCATAATAGGAAGGCCAACTATGCAATCCTGTTTCATTTAAAAAGAAGTAGTGATATGAGAGAAAAAGGTAAAGGGAGAAACAATGTTTTTAGCAATTCTGGATTATACCAAAACTTGTGCCTATAACAAAATAAGGAGAAAATACTCCAAGAGACTGACAGTTTACATGCAACCTTTAACACAGGTCAGAAACAGCACTTTTATGAAAAGTCAAAAACCTCAAGGTCACAAAGACTGAAATTTTGTATTTTATCTACTCAATTATCACATCTGATACACATGTAAGAATAGAAAATGTCAGTACATAAAGCTACCTGGAAAGATTATTACTTGGGTTAAATCCTTTCTCAGGAAAATTTTTTTAAAAATTTAAATCTTTAAAATGAACTTAAGTTAGTGCTCTAGAATAATTCTTATTTAAGAACACTGCTATACAAATACATATTCCCCATATAAATTTAAAATGGCAACACTATTCTAAAGGAAAATCTAGAGGATCATCTAGGGAATTGTTTTAGTAATATACAAGGTTGCTGGTAACTAACTTAAGTTCTTAAGTAATTTTGAAAGAGACGCTAAACAGCTGATCAGCTAAAATCAAAAAGACCTTTTAGCATTGCTGACCAGTGCAGACTACAAACACAGTACCTAAACCGAATAATGTATAATTCAACTAGTACCAACAAGAGTAATCTAACCTCCCAGAATTCTACTGTTTTGTTCTTTTTTGACAGATGCACTTATCATCTGTTATTTTGCATATTTCTCCTCTCTGAATTACACAAATATGCAATAAGCAATTTCATAATTAAGTTTAACTTGAGTCATAAAAATTGCCATAGTCTAATATTAAAGAATTATTCACTCTGCTCTGAACTCTACTGGTTAATTTACTTACTGCAGGGTCTGGGAAATTAATTCATTAAGCTACTTAAGTTATGAGGATATGAGGCCAACATACCGCAACAAACCCAATATATTTTAGATGAGTAAGTCACAAGATAGCCTCTTTTTTTCTTCCCCAAGATGCCCTATCTGCTGTTTATTCCGTCTTGCTAAGTTGGTATGGGATACACAACACAAGTGGAAAGATCCAGCAGTTAGAAGTTACTTAGAGAAGAGAATCTGCTTGAGGTAAAGTGATAACTGAATTATTAAACAAAGAAAATAATCAATAAATAAAAAAATATAATAAATATGAAGTAGTATATTTTCTGTCCACATCACTAGATAAGTAGTGTCATTACAACCAAGTCCGGTCATCAAAGACAAAGAAGCAGCATGTAAGCCAAAAAGATGTACATGAAAGCAAAATTTGAAACTACTTTTGTAAAACAGAAGGAAGATCACTAAGCAATGTAATAGTTCCTCTGTGCTAAAAATTTTTAAATACACTTGCATTCAAAATAGATGAAAAATGCCGAAAGATTAATTCTCTAACGTTTATCCCCCCAATCAGCATTCCCTAAATCTCCATTTTTGAGACAGGTAATCAAATTAAACAAACTAACGGCTATCACTCACTCACCAAGGGAATAGAACAGAAAATTAATTGATGCAAATACTTAAAAGTCAACTACTACCATGCCTATTTTGCATATAAAAACAAAATGTGAAAAAAGAGGCATTTCATTACAGATCCAAACATCTTCGCATCTGTGGAATGAATTATAGGTGACATAGCCTAGTTTTGCAAATCAACTATCCACCTAACTTCACAGGAAATTTCATGTTCTTCTGTCAGCATAAATATTAGACATTTTAAGAAAGCAAATAAATGAACAGGCTCAATCTCATTCTTCTTCAAAACATACTTGTAATATTATTAGAAAAGTATTTTTCTTACTCTCTTCTTGGCATGCAACAGTGGTTTTTGTAGTTAAATAGTTATACTAAATTGTCTGAAATGTAACTCTACAACAAGAAAAATTTATCATGTTTGCAGCATTTTGTGATATACTGTACCACTGGTTTATCGGCATTTTGCTGTTACCACAGCTTTTCTCTTCTCCTGTCACCACTTTAATTTGTTCTGGGCACTTACTATTAGAAAAAATAGTAGTCTCTCTCAAATCACAAATTATACTCACAACCAAACAACCCAATAATATATTTGCCAAACACTTAAGAAGTCAATAATTTGGAGTGGAAGTAGGATTAGTTTTTAAGTCCGCAAGTGATAGTATCAATTCTGAAACATTTAAATATTAGTTTACAAATATTGCTTATAGCTTAATAGCATCATAGACGTAACTTCACAAAGATATTGGCTCTAGACAGTAATTATATCCTCAGCCTAATGTTGCAGTTAATGGACATACACATTTCAATGATAATTGCAGTGCCTGAACATGATAATATGCCTTTATTAGCAGCTACAAAATAAGGCTCAGTTACAGCCAAGTGCACAACTGAACTATGCTAATTATTTATTTTTAAGATTGCCTGATTTGTGTTATAAAACTCTAAAATAAAATAGCACAGCACTTAAACCCATGCTTTAATTGCAAACGTGATTAAATAATATCTATATAAACATTCATGCAGGTTTTAGTTGTCATGAGCAATGAGCCAAAAGATCACGTTAGTAAGATAAAGGTGTAGATAACTGAACAGCAGCAAATACACTGCACTTAAGAAAAAAAATATTTAAATATTTAAAGATTTTAAACAACATTGCAAGAAAAGAAGGAAGACAAGGAGTATATAATGTAAAATTTGGGAAAAGAGAAAGCAAAATAGAAATTTCCCAAGCAAACACAGAAGCGGAACTGCTGTATAGTCCAACAATAAAAGCATTACCGATTCCTGCATAAAACAATGAAATAAAAAATGATGGAATTGAGGATATGTAATATGAAGAATACAACTCAACCTGATGAGGAATCCAGTGTTTATGACTCTGAAAAGTTCTTAGTGTTTATGTCCTGATAGGTTCTTTGCTGTACAGAACTTCCAAGTAATGGAGAAATTCAATAAAGAAATTTCTAAAAGTAGTTAAAGAACAGACACAGTGTATTGTGAATTAATGTTTACCAAGGCATTTTAAGCAAGAATTGCTGTCTAGTCCCATGAACTAAAATGCCACAGATTCTAGCCCCCATTCTGAACACTGAACTGCTGCAAGCCAAACTGGCAACTCCAATCCCACAAAAAGATCCTACAATTCAAAGTCTGAGTTACAGCTTTCACTACTTTTGTGGTGTGTCCATGTTGGAAGGCAGATCTTTTGTTCAAGAAACACTAAATATTCATTTTTGCTCTTTGAAGCTTTGGAAAAAAGATTTTTCTTTAACAGTATGACTAACATCACCAGGAAATTAATTGTCAAGTATTTGTCCCTTTCAGTCTTACCTTTCCAAGCATTTTGACCATACTGAGTGTTGAGTGTATGTAAAATGCTTGAAATTGTAAGTTTGTACCTTGTAACCTCTTAAGTTCTGGAGGTAAGCATAGTATCTTACTTGCTCTATTTTAAAGCTAAAAATGTTCAGAAGAAAAAGTTTATAAAGAAGTCATTAGTAATATTTCTTAGGATGTCTGTATCAGTTCTACAGATCTGGAAAAATCCTGCAATACTATGATCACTTACCACGATAATATACACTTATTTTGATTTCTGTACTAGCAATTATGTTCTATTTAATCCAGCATGGACTGTTACATGACTTTGGAGGCTTTTATGACCAGCACTATGCAGTTTCTCTCCCACCATTTATCTGTAGAAAACATAACTGTTGTGTTCGGCAAAACAAACCCAGTTCTCCTTGTGACATTCCTTTCCTGCACACAAGCAGAGAGGGAAGGCTACATGCTGCCTCAAACAGAAAAGAATTTTATAACTGCTGTTGAAGCTTTTCATCAGGACCAGATGGGGCCAAGCCCCACTGAAGTCAATCCCTACTTTCCTTTCCTATATGAACTGCAAGGATACTGGATGGGAACAGTGTGGTAGCTATGAAACAGAGTTAAAATGAGATTTGGCCCAGTGAAGTGAAAAATACCAGTGACAATATTTTTCTTCTGAAACAACCACTCTTTATTTTTCCTAGAATACGCCATAGAAATAAGTTGTATCCAATTCTCACTATGATGCTTCCTTAACAAACTCTAAATGTTAAACTTAAATGAGAGGCATTTCATGCAATCTGAAAAATATTCAGTTCAATTAAAAATAATTGATGCATGGTGAAATAATTCTTCCCAAAGCTGCTGTAAAATCTTCAAAAAATAAAGCTACTTAATAATTTTCATCTCCTACAGGCTAGAGAGAAGCATTATTGCATATTAAAAATTGGAGTGTAGTTTTCCCAGAGGTAAAAGAAAGTTATTAAAACAACCTATTTATTGTTGATATAACTATCTATTTGTGCTACACAAAAAGTAACAATTTCAGTACATTAAAAGAAAAGCTAATTAAGGCATAATTAGTATTTTCTATGTTTTGATAATTAAGGGTTAGTTGGCTATTTCTTTTCAAATTTCTATTTGATGTACCCCAACAACGCCTTTAATGAGCAGCTAACACTATTGAATCCCTGATGGCTGAGGAGTTTAGTGACCACTACTACATTACTTTCATTTATCACTGCCTCTTTACCTATAAATTAAAGTAGCCCTGTAGCTATGTTGATCTACTTTATATCAATTTCTTCATCCATATCAGCTGAATATGTATGGCATTAACCTCATTTACTAGTTTGGAAAAGCTGAATTAAAATGAGATCTAATTTCTAGTGCACAGAACAATTTCAAAACTGCCTGCTAATTTCCAGCACCTGTCAGTGTTGTGATCTTCACCTCACTGTAATGAAATAAAACAGCATATATATTTTACAGCTCAGAAAAGGATAATAATTCATAAGTGTTAAGATATCATTAATCATGAAGATGCTAGGACCCAGAATCTTTTATGACACACATAGATCAACACCTTTACATGCAAAGATCCCCACTAAAGTCAGTGGGACTGGTGCAGATCTCCGAGTCTTACATTGTGCAGGATGAAAAGTAGTCACATTCTGCACAACTATGGGCTTTTTGGGTTTTGGGGGGCTTTTTTTTCTAGGTCATGTTTCTATGTCTGCAGGCAATGTAATAAAAGAAATATACATATAGTGAAGAAATATCAGAATAACATGTCAACAGAATACACATTACACATTAAAAGACAAGCCTGTGTTCAGTGGTTAGATGGTATCTGGTTACATGCATTTTTTGCCTTCAGCTACTGCAAACAACATACAGCAAGGAAATTTACTTTTTCCTCCCCTCTAAATGCACTGCAGTCTAAATTCTAAACCTCCAGGTATTTTTTTATCGTAATGCAGATCTACCTCATATGTCAAGTCTATAATTTAAAAGCTTTAAAAACAGATATAGATGCAATCCTAAATATTAATACAGTAACTTTATACCGACCACATAAGCAAACAAAACACGTGCTGGATAGAGTAAGAAATCCCATTTGCATCCCCTCACTTGATATTCATGCTTCAACCTGTATTTGTAAAGGTTCTTTAAAAAACATTAATCCATACTCCTCCTTCCTTCTTCAATCTCACCTGCCCTAGATCGAAAACCTGACCAGATTCCCCAGACTGCTCATCTGATGCACCTACAGAAGGTGGCAGCTGCATCTCTTCACTTGTACATGGAGCTGTTTCCCAGAAACAGAAGAGTCCTGATTCTAACTCCTACTTTGCCACCTTGTGTTCCTATCACTTTTACTTAAGGCTGGAGCAAAGGAAAAGCATGGCTTGCTGGAACACCCTATTGCCAGCGATCTTCACTTCTGGAGGTATCCCTTAAACTAGACCCACCTGGTAGAGATTACCTCCAGGCTTCTCTAAAGACATTAAGGGCTACCGTTTGATTACGAAGAACAGGGAACCATCGATTGCTTCACAGTGGAGCAAAAGAGTTTACCTAACTGCATTTTAACCAATAACTTCTTTTTAATATACAAAACAAACACTAACCTTACAAATGTAACTATTCTGGTTAAGATTATGGGTGGGATTTCTTAAAATTGCTCTGCTTATATAAACTGAAAACAGAACTCCAGACATAATCTGTAATCGGGCTCTGCTAAAGAGCATAGCTCACACTTGCTATTACTAATGTTTTTTCCACCACACTACGCCTACCTTCCACGTGAACAGGTTCCAGTTTTGACCCCTATGTTTCAAGAATAACAATAGTAACTAAAGAGACAACTTTAGTTAAATAGCGCCACATGCTGTAGAAAGTAAATATGACAAGTACAAAGCAGAATGCCACAAAAAACCTGGAGTGTATATAAGGGACATGCTAGACACTTTATCCTAATTCTACACCCTACTTAACACTTATTAAATACATTAGTAATTTCTTTCTCACATATAGAAACACTGTAATCGTCCACTAAACATTTCTATTTTCAGTCAGAAAATACTTAACTAAAAGCATTCCCCTAACAAAGAACTTTATTTCTGTACATTTTTCAAGAGCGCACTATTAGAATAATTCTTAATTGTACCTCAAGAGAAAAGTCTTCAACCAACTGATCTTTGTTATAAAATCACTGTAAACTGTGTAGATATGAAAAACTGAACACTGTTAGAAGTGTCAGGACTTCAGATTCTGAAGATGCCTTAGTACTAAATTTGTTTAAAGATACAATTCTAAGTTAACTTAAGAAATTTTAGTAATTAAATTAGCTAAATTAAATTTCCTATGATATATTAATCAGCAAAACTTATCCAACAAGTTACAGCTTGATTTACTTTTGGCAATCTCTCAGTACCAATTAGAGACAGTCAGAGAGCCAAATACACCCCCCCATGCCATCAACTGCTGATGCAGCCTCTCCTCTCCCAAGGGGCAGTTTGGAATAGATGCAGTTTGAACCACTCCAGGGAAGACTACAAACCTCTCCTGCTGCTTTTTTTCCCCCCTCCAAGGACAGATTGTCTGGAAGCAGGAAAAGGTCCTGGGTAACAAGTCCTGCCTTTTTATTCTTGTTTAGCATAAATTAGTGTCCCAAGTACAAAAATGATGAACTATATTTATTATCTGTGTTAGCTAATACGCTCTGCAACAACACAAGCAGCGTTCAAGCACAAGAAGAAGACCTCAATGTCTGGTCTACCTGCCACAGAAACGTAAGAACTTGCATTGTAACTCATGAAGCACCTGCTCATTACAACAACTCTGCTCTAACCCACAATAGAGACAATTAAAATACATTCTTAGCATCCCCCAACTTAGTTTTTGCACTTGCCATGGGAAGTTACACAATTTAGCAGAGATGTCATCAGATACTGTCTCTAAACTGCAGGCTATCCAGTGAAAGTCCCACCTGTGGCTGGATAACTAAGAAGAGATTTTCCTTAGTGTGGATAAATGAGGACCAAACTCATGTTTTGAGCTTGAAAATGAGTTGGACTCCTCTGTCAACTCTCCATGTCCAAAGCTACTGTAATTCCTGTTACTCTTAGCACTCCTTATTTTTAAAATGGCTGTAATGAGTTGCTTGAAACATGTCAGGCTAAAATAAAATCTGGAAATAACAGAAAAACTTCTTATCGGTGGTTGATCAACATAACACACAATACAAACAGAGGAGGGCTCATTTCCCAGCAAAGCTTGGTTTTCACTGGCTAAGCCATAGCAAACAACCATGACCATTTATAATAGTCTTATTATGAAGCATGAGATTAGACCAGCAGGACTTCTGGTTTATTCTGTACTTTATGGAAGAATGAATTAAGTATACCTGGACATAAATCAAAGGCTCTCATAGCATCCTGGGTAGTAAACACCAGTACTCCATTACTGGTACAGTTAAAAAAGCTTTCCCTAAGTCTTCTTTCCTACAAAATTAAACCAATTACAGACTGTCTTTCCCTTGAAGGTCCCCGAAAACATCTGATCACTAACTTTTCTAAAACAACTCTCAACATCCTTGATTTTTTCGTCGCATCCCAATATTCTATTTGCTAAACTAAAACAAAACAGTATCT
Organism: Athene cunicularia; assembly: GCF_003259725.1. NCBI lineage: Eukaryota > Metazoa > Chordata > Aves > Strigiformes > Strigidae > Athene > Athene cunicularia. The sequence goes on along the minus strand of NW_020799117.1, from coordinate 18,081,358 downwards.
TCTGCATCTTACTTGTTTGTGTTGTCATACTCTCCCATTTCTCTACAGTTTTCTCAAAAGCATGGTACCCAAAATTGGACACATTGTTCCAGCTGAAGCCCAATCAGAAACAAATACACTGAGCCGATAAGAAATTCCAGCATCTGACACAATATTCCTGCTACTTCAGCCACAAAGATGTATTTTTCTTGTGTACAAAACCAACACATACTGTTACCACATACTGCTCCACAGCATTTTCTGAAATAATGCTGCCTGGTCAGAGATTTCCCAGTGGAAAATTTCCCGAGTATGGTGTTTCACCAACATTTTAAGCTTTCTGGTTACTTCTCCAGCTTATGAAGATCTTTCTGAATTCAAATCCTGTCCTTTGTGATCATTTCCTCTCAGTCTAGTATCACTTCAAACATAAGTAATTGTATAGCTGTTGATATGTTAAGAATATTGGAAAGGAAAAGTCTCATTCAAAACAGCAATGGTTTATCTAATAACGTGTCTGATGCCAGGAATCAAATTTGAAGACAATATTACACTAACAGTAGTGGCTAACAATGGCACACTATAGTAATACTAGAGCTACCACAGAGGGAAGCTGAGACTACAATTTCAGTAAGGCACAGCACAGTGGTGTTCCAGACAACATACTTTCTACTACCCTGCCAGCATTCAAATCAGCAATATGCCACAAAAAGATGACTACAGAGGCTGTCATATCAGAATTAAAACAAAATATGTATTGATAGACAATCGATATTAATAGTGCTGTACAGTACAAGTGAATCCAGTCTAGTATTCAACAGAAACATAATATTCATTCAAAGGTCTATCTGATCCAAAAGACAGTATCTTAATATATTATTTTTGTATTGGAAATGTAAACGGTAATAAAGTGTATTACAGTATCATGGAAGAGATCTCCAAGGTTTTGCGATTCTTCCTTCGACAGCAAGACCCAGTGGACTGTTTAAGAAGAATGCATTAATTTACCTAGCCAATTTTCTTTATCTGTAATGAGTTTGCTTTTATTATATGCACATACTTAAGAATATGAGTTAATTAATGAACAAAATTTGTATATTTATATAGAAGATTACTTCTACAATTTCATTAGACTAATCAGCCTTTTTTGTAAGTATTGTCTGATTTTCTGTATGCAAGTTAATGATCAAATAAAGAAATATTCTCAAAAATTATTTCAACATGGCTGAAGCAAGCAGAATTTCCATTATCCACTCTGTAAATAAAACAATTCAAGCAATCCTGAATATTTATATAAATGTGTATTAACTTAGTCATTTGATATATGTCTGTTTTTTCCGCTTCCAAGTGTGAGCCTTTTTATTGCGTATTTGTAGATAGCTGCCAGCAAGACACAGTATCAGAGGATTTACAACTGTGAGGGTAGAATGCCATCTGCTGCTATACTTGCTGCTACAGCAGGATAAAACAGAAGAATCATACAAGTGCTCCCTTCTGCTTTTCTCTTAACTGTAAAATGTATACAAGCATCTCATTTTATTAAAAATTTTAAAAAACCCACCAAACCATCAAAACTGGGAGTTCAGATGCCTTTACACATAGCTTTTGTTATAAGATCTGACAAAATAATGTGATGTGGACCATGGGATTCTATCAATGCAAATGAGAGACTGTTGTATCAGGCCTACTAGAACAAATCAAAAAAGAATGTGTAATTTGATTGCAAACTAAATTTTACTGGTAGATAATGTAATCAAAACAATAAAAAAAAAAAAAACCACTTTGAAAATGTATTTGTAATGAACTATGGAGTTGCTAAATTGGGGACAGAATTTAGAAACACCCCTTGAACTGTTATGCACCACGAAAGCCGTGCAAAATTCCCACTTTCCCAGCCTGTTTACATAAAAGACACATGTCACAGGCAAAGGCAGTATATGGAATATGTTATACTACCAGTTTGATTCATGTCCACTTACCAGGGCAGGGGAAGAACCAAAACAACACAAAAATCCAACAGTTTTCCCCCCATGTCCTTTTGGTAAAAGTTATTTCTTGCTGTTCAAAGTGCTCTTCAATAAAAGCAGGTTGAACGAGATGATCTTTAAGGTCCCTCCCAACCCAACCCATTCTATGATTCTATGAAATCAAATGGAGACATTAGCCTGCATTTTATTCAATAATTAACCATTTAACCTTCCACACACAACGCAATCACAGAGGCAGTCATGGTTATTCAAAACACATTGCTGAGCTGAATAAATTCACATGTATTGAATTCTGCTGTAGTTGGCAACCGCTCAAGTTTTACATTTTTTTCTAACAATAGTGGAGCTCCAGGTGATAAAGTATAAATATGCACTTGAGTTTTTTGCCTGCTGCTTCACCCACACACAAATCTTGGGTATACAATCTCCTATAATTAATTACCTGTTACAGCATACTATACATTGACAGGACTTCCCCACAGTTACACCTCAGTCAGAATATAAGGTAAAATCAAAACCCTCAAAATCAGATAGAAAGAAAATCTGGGAATTACAGATCGGAACAACTACCGTATGCCCATGTTGCCTTTGAATTGCCATCACTAGGAGTTTTTGCAAATGAAAATACCAGGAGCTCGAGTACATTTTTACGTTGTGCCTTCTGTTACTTAGCATTAGAGCAGTGCACCATATTTAAAAATAACAAATAAGCTTTGACAGTTGAAACACATTGCTTTCATGAAAAAGTAATTCAGTATAGTGTAAAACTTTATTTTTAATATTAAGTGAGGAGCCATTCAATAAAGTTGAAGTACAGTTCAAACCTGAAGGGATAAAAGAATTCTTGAGATTGGGACTATTCACCAGAAAGCAAGGATAGAGTACTACACAAGTAAAACCAAATCTCAGTCACTGTCACAATTCTTGCTAAAGATTTGCTTGGGGCTCCAACAGAATTCTTTCAGTCTTTCTCAAGATCAATTGATCTCATCTTACTGACATTCTCTTTATAACATCTATATTATGACTGTCCCCTACAGTTAAGGTGAATTAACTGCTGCTTCTTCAAAAATGCATCTTACTTTTCCCTCTTCTCTATTTAAAATGCAGAAAAGCCAAGTAATGTGAGAGATACAGTGGAAACCACATAAATGAGTAACTGTCAAAAGAACAGAACTATTAAAAGAATAAATCTTGTGTACCCAGCTGTGAAATATAACACAATATAGCAGAACCCAGCTAAATGTTTGAAATAAAAAATTGAAATGCAAAGTAACCTAAAATTGTTTAATGAACATAGCTGTTAAAAAATATTAACTCCTGCATACCAAAACTCAAAAATATACATGGTAGGAAGCCTGCTCAGATGAACAACACATTAATAAGTTATCTCTATCTATCTATCTATCTATCTATCTATCTATCTATCTATCTATCTATCTATCTATCTATCTATCTATCCATCCATCCATCCATCCATCCACCTAGCCAATCAGCCACCAAGCTAAGCTCAAAAGCTTTTATGTATAGGATATATTGACCTGCCAATTTCTGCACAGGCTTTGTTACTTCATACGTTGTGGTTTACAGCAAATATTTACCTTTGAGGTGTGCTGAAGCTGGTCGCCCACATATGTTTTACGGAACTGATCCAAGAACCACAGAATTGCCAGTTCTACTTTTTCATTACTACACTGTGGTAACTGGGCATCCATCAAAGATATCAGCTGAAAAACTCTTAATGATAGAAAAAAAAAAATTCAGGAAGAATTCTCAAATTAAATATTGTCACAGATAATTTCTTTAGGAACCCATCAGCCATTTTTTGCTTGCTGAGTTTCTTCTAGGATTTTGTTTTGTTTAGATGCTAATTATGCTAATTGACCACTATTAAACATAAACATCAACATAATGCTTTTCTAATTACTTTGTCACTTGAAATTTTCTCAGATACTTATGTTATACTGTGGTGAGTTTGTAAAATGTTTTCTTTCTTAGAGCATCAATTCCATAATGAAAGAAACAAAGAAATTTGAGAAGCATGGGTCTCAAACTGCAAGATAAGAGCTGTTCAAGTTCCCTGGAAATTAGAAGTATTATACTTAGAAATAAGTTTACATATGCACTATATAAGGCACTGTTTGCCTCACTTCTTCCCAGTTCTGTCTCTCCTAAAACATCTGAGCAAACATATATTTTCTGACATAAATTCTTACTTGGTATATATCTCCATATTACCAGGACTGATTTCAAAGAATCAATTTCAGCCTACGTCAGCTAAGAAAATTTAATACTTTTTTTTTAAGGAATATTATTTAATTTCCTGTGTTCTTCTACTATCTATCCCTTAAAAACCTAATTTCCTAGCAATTCAAAAAGTTATTCTCACCTTTTGCCAATTCTGAAATTTATAGTCACTGGATTAGAAATCAGTAGCTACTTCATCTGTAAGCCTGTATATTAAATCCTCTCACTTTTAATAAAAACATAGTGGAAGATTGCTAACACCACAGAGCCCCAGGGTGGATTAGGAAGGCAAGAAACAAAGGAGAAAATGTAAAGCTTTCTATCCAATTCTAAGTTATATGTCCTTTTTCATGTGTTAGCTAGTGGATGTAAATAATGGGATTAAATATGCATGCCCATTTTAACATACATGTGGGTGAAAACAAGGATTAAGTGTTTACCACAAGGACTACATGCCATTCACAGTAATCCCTAGCTCACTCCTTGCCCTAAAACTTGCAGGAAAACTAGCATGTATGTTTTTAGCTCTAGAGCCTTCCTTTTTATTCCAAGATTTACTCTAAAAATAAGTCTAAATTTTCAGTGGTTAACCATCAGTTCCTCTGCACTTCTTCACCCATCATAATTAAATGAAGTTGTGCAGAAAACAATAGCTATAAATCACAACTATTAAAATTAACACTTGTATACAATTATAAATGCACATATAAAACCAGGTAGCTACATGGGCATATCTAAACACTGCTTATGGTGAGACACATATTTGCCTGTAATCCTCTTCCCTTCCTCTGAAACACAGTTTTGAAATTACTCTCATTGCTCAGGATGATGAAATCAGGAAAGATCAAAGCCAGTGGAATGGTCTCAATCCACAGAAAGTCAGTACAGTCCCTAAGCACCCACCAATCAAGAACTGGACAAAACCCCAAGACATTTAAATTCAAAATATCTGCTGATACTAAACATCATTAAAAAAAACTATCAAAATAAAGAATTCAAAACAAGCAATACTTACCGACAGGATAATTCTCCATCCATGGCATCATGTTCATCAGTACTAGTGTATGTTAATCGTCCTCCCACAAAAGTACCCACAAAATAGACAAGCCATGCCAGACATCCTAACATTAAAAAGCAAGAACAGGTAATGATTACAAACCATTACGCTAGCACAGTACAGTTCCATAAGGCATCAGTAGTTCTATAAGGTATCAGACTGCAGAACGCTGTCAAGAGAACAGTTAGGTTTCTCCCTTTACCAAATTTAAAACCTGCCTAGACAAATCAACTACCAAAAAATTCTGAGCAGAACTGACAGATAAAGTAGAACAGCCTATTAACATGGACATGCTTCTAAAGAAAACACAGAAAAACTAACCTAAAATACAAATTAAGCAAACTCAGCCTGGTGAGATTAGATACACAACTGATCAAGTATCCTCACTTGCCTGCAAGTGAGTTACTTCAAGTCATGGAACAATTTTACCTACAGTGGGGCTGTTACATCTACTTATCATAGCATTAGGAAGTAATTGAGACTCACTACAATCTTCTTCTCAGTTCTATTTCAAATAAAGAATTATTTGTAATATTAAACTACTATCTGAAAGTATTTGTGCATAAGAAAATATTTATGTCCTAAGTCAGACACGTTCTTCAAGAAAAAAGTTTGTGAACTACCACATAGTTTTGAAAGTCTGTGGACTGTTCTCTAAAAGGGTGTGAAAGACAGAGCTCATCCATTTCAAGTCATATTGTCACGCCTTCTGATCTTCCCGATTATTTAGCTGTCCGCTTCACTAAAGCACTTATAAGATCCACTGGCAAAGTCCTATCAAGTGAAGTACGATGTAAGGAGCATGCTTTCTGTAAAGTTAAGGTTCCATCTATGACTCCTTGAGTTTGTGTATGTAGGGTATTTTGTACAGACTTTCAAATACTGACATCCTGCTTTATAAATATGGAACCCTTAAGTAAATAGGTCAGTTACAACCTCAGGGTACCGCTAAAAGTTTCTTCCTCAACTGAAATGCAGAGACAATAGGACAGTAAAGATACATTTAGACTCCATTTCATTTGGCAAAACATACTTTATAAATTAACATGAATTAATTGAAAATAACAACATAGCAAAGACAACTTGGAAGAGTTTAAGTTAAATCAAGTTACAAAAAAGGCTTCTCAGTGAGATATTTACATAAACTAGAAGATGTCTTGCCCTCATTACCAGAATTTTACCCAGTGTTGACAGCATAGCATACAAGAGTGAAGACGATACCTCGATGAATTATTTGTTTGCTGAACTCTTTGAAGTTTAACATAAAGGATAAACTACAGATAAACAAATAAGGTCACGTTACAACTGTAAAAGTATTTTATTTTGGATAATTTCTATGTACATATCAGGACATGCACAGTATCTACCAAATGTCTTATTTCATGTTTGTTTCAAATCTCTGATAAACTAGTCTACATTTACACAACATAAAACTTCACTTAATTTCCCTCCTGTTTTGCATTGTTGAATTTTGAAAAATCCGGAGCTGAGAGAGCACAGAATGCTCTACTTTCTAAGCTCCTCCAACTGGAACAATTAACAGTTCTGAGGTGTTCCAGCATCCTTATGGCCTGAATCTGGTGACTATACATTGTAAGTAATTCTCTTTCAGTCAGAGGTATATAGTACAGTTTGCTCTCTATATAAATAAGATGCTGAGATCAAATGTACACAAAAAGATAACACAGAGTATGGAACAACATGCAGATGATTTCAACACAATGATTTCCTTTCAACAGGAAAGCATTCAGGTTTATCTTAAAACTCAAGTCTTATTTTTTAAAAAATAACACACAAATATGTAGTACAGTCTGAAATCTGTAACAGAAAGCACTTTGTGACAGGGAATAAGTGTTGACTTTTGAGACAAGACAAGATATATGAAGAATACTTCTAAATATCTTCTCATATTGTTCCTGTTCCATTCCTAATAATATGGAAGGATGGTATTAGCTGTCCAACAACCAACATATTTTCCTGTTTCAAGATCTGCGCTTCTTCACAAACAGGGCGCATCCAAGGAAAATCTCATCAGACACACTACATGTTGTACACACAGATGTTAATATAGGACACTAAGAGACTGCACCATCATTAGCAAAACACCAAGGAGCTAAAGTGTCTAAGAGAACAGACATTCCTTAAATGAATTTAGCGTTAACAGTTACTAAAGAATGACCAAAGATAGTATCAAAAAGCAACTGTGGAGTGATGCTAGCAGGTTCAGAGAGCAGAGCCACCACTTTGGTCAGTAGGGGTTTTTTTTAAATAAAAACCTGTCTTCCTTCCAAATTCCAGGAGCTAATTTTTAAGTACATAGTTATTTTTCTGATGATAGCCCTCTTCTCTTAGCACAATACCAGTGAATAGGTATGACTTCTTTCCCTCTTTTACACCTTCAGTACTTAAAATTTTCAGTGCTTTTGCAATTACTGAGGCAGACAACTTCTTTTCTTTTAGAAAATAATTATTGCTGTAATAATCTGTAATTATGGTTTATAACAGCAATAATCCCAAAGAAATCAGTCATTACCATAGATCACAAGTAATCATTAACTACTGTTAATGACCCATTTCTTGGGGATTATTGTTTTAGTAAACCATGACCGTATCACTATTGATACAGAGAGCAAGACAGGATAATAAAATGAGATCTTAATATTACATTAACTTATTTTGTAACATTAAAAGCTATTAAACATCCAAATTTAAATATGTATATCTAGGGGATATAACAGTTATTGTTCAATATGAGCACAAATGTTTACTTTGCAGAAAACAAACACAGTATTTAAACTGCATCAAATGCTTTCTAACGCATAACAGCCATCCCCAGAGCACTGATACTGAAAGACTCCAGCTGATTGTTTCCCTTTGGCCCCCCATGACTGGGGAATGGAATATATATTCAGACTGCAGCTGGTCAATGAAATCAGGTCATTAATGAAAGTTCTCCCAAATAAAACTTGATGGGTGCATGGAAGAAAGCAGAATTAATAAAAAGGTAAGTAGGAGGTCCTATATAATTAGTGAAAAAATGGCTCCTACATAGAAGAAAATCAGCATATTCAAACTCAACAAAAGAACAGCAAAATAAATCACAAACATATAACAGCATGCAAAGAAACAGCTGTATTTTATGCAGTAACCTGTCTCACCTTTTCAAAATAACACCATTTATCCATGTACAGATGCAACAGCCATAAGATAACTATATTAGGAAAGAGCCAGTATTATAAAGACAATTTAAGTGAGACACAGAGAGGACTGAAATAGGGAGGGGGAAGTAATTATTTTTACAACTTACACTACAATAAATAACTTGAGTTTCTTGAAAGTTATGTAATTCATTATAATAGAGCTATATAAAGTTTTTTAACATTACATTGATTTTTACAGACAGATAAATACAAAAAGAACGAAAGTTAATATCTTCATTTTCAAAAAATGTTCATCAAGTTGCAGCTGGTTCCCATGAGGGCACCTGAGGCACTAAAATGTTGATTTTCAGAAATTAAAAGTTTTTACTGCTCTCATGTATATATTTAAAGATGTAATAAGATGTTAAAACAAACACATCTTCTGGCAATGTATCCTATTTAATAGACAGTGAGTCAAAATGTGGTGCAGGGTGACTTGGATCATTAATTCCTGTTTTGAGAAAAGGTCTAGTTATATCTGCCATAAGATCACCACTTTTTTTCATATGCAAGTATATGGTTATTGGCACATAAAACAGTCTAAAAATTAAATTAAATACTAACCTTCCTGAACTGTGATTTCTAATGGATTCCTACTAGAAGAGTGCAATAGTTTTTGGTAGTTTTGTGCATTTTGGTCAAACAACTGTACAAGAAGTGTACAGGTCTTTTCATATTCACACCTGCTAACTGTGCACAGTTGCTCCAGCTGTTGGAAAACTGTAGCTGTATCATCCAGTGGATCTTCTAAGCCATCTCTGGAATAGAGATAAAAAGTAACCACTTAGCCACTATTGCTTACTAAGCTGTTTTCCCATCCAGATCTTGTACCATTGTCACTAAACTGATGAACTATAAAAGCCTTAGCAGCTGGTAACTACAACAGACAGACTTAAGATCTCATTTTACTTATATACATACCCATACACATCCACACAAACACAGAACAGTATTATATTTGTGCCTTTCTGTTAACATAATTTAAAAAGCAAAGACGACAGTAGATGAGGCTGGCAGTATGAACACAGAAAGGTAAATCCTGAAGAACTGAAGTCCACTGTGCCTGAACAGAATGTATTAACAAGCAGCATCTTTCTCAAGAGGATGATGGGAGGAAAGAATGGAGTACTTAGTAGAAATGGATTTTGCATATTTATTAAATTAAGCTCAAGACCATGATAGCAAAGCCAACAAGCAAGCTTCAGTAAAATTCCATGCAGCTGCTTTATAAATCTTTATTTTAATCTGCTGTAAACAAGCTGTGACCCTATGGAATGCCTATTAACAAAGAGACCAATAACTCCTGCCATCAAGTGTTAACTATACTCATTATGCAACTCACAATAGGAAAGGTTTATTCATCAGAAGGTTACCCTTTTGTTGCATAGGCAACAAAAAATCTACAGATGAAGATAACATCCAAAAACATAACACTGCTAACATCCAAAGTTTGAAAGATAACACAGAAGCTGAAAATCCTGATGTTCAAGATGGTCTGAAACAGACCTCAGGTATTCACAAATATTTGAAATAAAAGCTCTCCTTTTAGTTTGTAGAAAAGCATCTGCTTGTAGGAGAATCATTAGTTCCTCACTGACCCTTACTCAAAAGGGAGAACAGCTATTCAGCACCACCACCCCCTCCCCCAAAAGGGGCAAAAGTGACTTTCCTTTCATTGTTCCAAGCTACTTCTTTTCTGTCCGAGGGACCAGCTGGATGGCTCCTGAATGGAGGGTGATATTATTGACTATACTGGTTTGTGAGAAAAATGGTCATTTCAGAAAACAGGATTTGTTTGCAAAGATGTCAATCCCCTTGGAGCAAAGGAAGAAGTCTTGCGAAATCCGCTCCCAGACACACCATGTTTCTCAAGAATGGTCTGGACTTCTGATTTTAAAGTCTACATTTGATATTGCTGTCTACAGAAATGTCACAAATGAGGATCTTCATCACAGAAGACAATAAGATAATACAACAGCAGTATACAAATTACTTAGAGGTAGGAACAGGTACATGCCAACAGCATTACCAAAGCTGTCTTAAGAATGATACAGACTGGTGGAAGAGAAGGTCGGTACATTCCTCATGTTTTCCTTGTTGGCTTTTTTCACAGATTAGAAAGCTTACTCCTCCACAACATAACAAGGACATCCAGAAGAATCTCTGATCAGTGCCAAAGAAAGAATCTGAATTTTCAGTGCTGATGGTGATGCTGATGAAGATAACAGCACATTTCAATGGAGCTGGTCATGCCAGATGGATTGACCCTGAAGTTCAGCTCTACTGAGTGCTTCAAGTCTGGAAGCTGATATGGAATGTACCACTCAGTAGAGAAAAAAGCTGAGATGTGAAGGTTCAACCCTGTGATTCCACAACAGAAAAGACAACTTAAAAATGCCAAAAGAAGTGTAGGCTGGTTGAGAGAAGGCCCAGGAAAACTGAGTGCACCTGAAATCAGCTGCTCGTCCTTCCCTGTCCCAACACTGGACGCTCCCCTAGGTACTATTAATTCTTGCTCCCGAGACAACAACTGAGAAGGTCGCAATTCTCAACCATTAGGAAGTCAGCCTTTAACATACCTATGGTGATAATAACATAAGGCAAATAAGACCAACTATATCTTAGTCACTAAAAAGATGACAGATTACATAATTTGCAGACATGAGATTCTGGGTAAACTGAGACAAAAGGACAACAATGGTGAAGTTGAATGCACTTCCTCACACAAACTGAACAAATTACATCATCTCAATAATGTAAAATTGAAAAGAAAAAGCTTGTTCTGCAGTACTGCAGTCTGACAGGAATTCACAGAAGCCCTTGGATAAAGTTAAATCCTTTCAGCAATCTAAACTCTTTTTTCTCATTTGCTACATTATAGAGTGACTATAAGATCATTTACTTAAACTATTAAAAAGAAGATTTGAACTAAGAAATTTTAAATTGGCCAATTTCAATCTTGCCAGTTCTAGCTTGTTCTATTTGGTCTTGCCCGTTCTTGTGCATTGGGTTCATTCTGCTTTCCCCCTAGAAAGTGACTGATCGAGAAAACTTATCACAGCTGAACAATACAGTTGATTTAGATAGTCCTAAATTGGGGGGGGGGG